>NW_010333736.1:0-20834 GCF_000700745.2 Antrostomus carolinensis
AAAAAAAAAACCCACCAACAACAAAAAGCAGATAAAATAACAAAGAATGCAAGCAGAAAATACATATTAAACCAGGAGATCTGGATCTTTCATAAGACCTTGATGATTTTCTTTTTAGAACAGTATCTACACTTCTACATTTTGGATGCTTTATCTTTTCAATTATGATTACACAATGCTCCAGTGGGTAGATTAAAGAGGAAAGAATAAACAGGAAAAGAGTAAGAGGAATAAAAATAGTGGAATACTAGAAAAATGAATGGAAAAATCAAAAAGTTAAGTGAGCCAGCATTGCAAGTTGTTGAAAAGCAGTCATCTCTGATATTACAGGAAGCCTCAAAATCATTAAAGTTACTCTACCAATGATGAAAATAGAAGCATAGCTGCCTCTTGTAAAGAAGGCCACTACCTGCTAGTGTGCCTAAAAGTAGACAGAGCCTCAACCAACACAAATGCTTTGAGGCACAACATTAAATGTGGCTCTTGGGAAAGAAAAATCTATTTAATTTGTTAATAATTAATCAGAGTAGGACAGTGAGACATAACAACCACATCTTAAAACACCTTCCCCCCATCCCTCCCTTCTTCCTGGGCTCAAATCACTTTGCTCCCAATTTCTCTACCTTCTCCCTTGCAGCGGCACAGGGGGCGGGGAAATGGGGTTCAGTCAGTTCATCTATGCCTAGGTGTCTGTAGTCCTCTGTCTCCTCTCCTCCTCCTCCTCAATCTGTCAATGGTTTCCTGATGGTACTCTCCTTCCTTGTCAAACTATTTTTTCCCCTCATAAATATGGATCCAAATAAGTGTTTCCCTATTGCTGTTTGGCTCGGCCTGAGCTGGAGGCAAGTCCACCTTGGAGCCAGGGGAGTGTCTTGAAGCTTCTCACAGGAGTCATCATTATAGCTCCTTCACCCACTACCAAAAACAGCCTCCCCCCACAAACCTAACACATCCATAAACGCTACTCTATTCATCTCATGTTCTGATTAAATTAATTCAATTTGGATTTATAAGTTCACCAGCAAAGAGAAATACGTTGAAGAAGATGGCACCTACTGTGGGTTCCTACCAGAACTGATTCATTTTAATGAATCACTGAAGAAGTATGCCAAGAGTAAAATTGGCCCTTATCAGGGTACAATGTTACACATTAATATTGTTCTGTAGTATGTAGGAAGGCCAACCTACAATAGATAAGCACATCCATGTGCATTTACAGCTCTCTAAAGCACAAACATGGAGTGGTTTGAACAGCCATCTGCTATCCTGCACCTATTAATTCACTAGATGTCAGTAATTCAGATAGACTCTCTCTGATCTTGGCATATGAGAAAGATTTTGAAGAGGAAGGTGTAAATCACCATGTTACAGCACACCCAACTAGTGCAACACTTCATATTCTTCTCTGTGTTACTTCAGACATCATAAAGCAAGCTACTCAACCTAGACACAGTGTCAGCACCGGGATAATATGCCTCAGAAGAAGGAAGAAAATGAGATCGAGAAAGGTGATGGGATGGAGTACAAAAGCTATCTTCCAATTTTGATCCTAGCTGCATTGTGACAAATGCATGTAACAGATTGCTTCCCTAAAAGCAGTTTTCCCAGTGCTCTCACCTAGTGTTAATATTTTCTCTATTTATTATTATTTTTTAAAAGTATTTTTTGATGGAGAATGTCAAGTAATTACCAAACTATTTATTGACATATCAGTACACTTAAACCTACATAAAATGAAGGCGATAACTTAAATTTGTGAGGTGTTCAGGCAGGCAGATGTTACAGCATGAGTGCATTGAGATGTGTGGAATCCTCCACCCAACCAGCTCCACGATTACATATAACAGGTGTCATAGAAGGTAGTCAGAAACAAGAAAATCATTGTAACCGAAACCCACCAGTACAATGGGGTTACTAGATATCCTTGAAGGACTAAATTCTGTTTGGTGTAAATCTGCAAGCTAGAAACTGTTTGGTGGACTGCAAGGCAGTTGAAATAGCATTACTGCTCTGTGTTTCTCAAATGATCCACATGATTGTAGATCAAAACTTGTTTCCCTGACTTCAGGGAGGCATCTGTGAATTGACATGGGATTTGTTTCAGTGGCCTAAAGGCAAGCTGAATAATTTATTTGAGATCCCAGTGCCTCTCTTTTTATTTGTACCTTTCTCTCTCAGTTTCTCCTGGTAATATTATTCTTGCTTCTGGCTAACTGTACTGTGTATTACCAAACTCTAGTCACTATGATAGTTAGAAAATGTAGCTCTACTCTTCCCTTTTTCCAAATTGACCATAAGGCTGATACTATTTCTTTTCCCTGCCTGTCATTAAAAGTAACTGTAGAAAACCAAACCAAAACAAACAACCCCTCTAACTTTGCAATTACATGTAAGATGTACTAGATCAGACAGCTAGAAATGGGAGAAACTTCTGTAAAGTAAAATCATTCAAAACACAGAGCTATTATTTTACACTTAGAGAACTAAATTCTGTTCAATATAAACCTGAAAAAAACTGCAGAAAAATTGAACTTTGTTTCCTACTTTTTGAGAATTAGTAGGATGCATATTTAGAGTGTTTAAGGGGAAATGTACTTTACTTCTCTAGATCTACAAATATTGGCTCAGTTTTAAAACACAGCTAGAAACAAAAACTAATTAAGATCTATTCAAAAGGGTTTATGAGAAAGTAATACAACAAAAATTACATCACAGACAAAAAGAGGACACATGTAGGAACCGAAGCTATTGTTTTAGAAGAAAAATTCAGATAAAGCTTTTAACTTGACAGTAGGTTGAATTGAGCAAGAAATTTATTATGTGGAGAAAAAAAAACAAAAAAAACAAAAAAAACAAACAAAAAAAACCTCCATGAAGATGGAAAGATGAATTGTAGCTGCAGATACCAGAAAGAGTTCAGTTCAATTAATATACTTCAGATACAAGTGAAAGTCTCTCCTCACTTAGAGCTATCATTTATTTAGTCTTTTTGTAGATGAAGTGTGCAACTTCGTGCTGTATTGTAGAAAGATTTTACAACACACTAAAAAACAAGTGTTGCAGAACACAGTAGTTCATTCAAACCTGAAATATATGCCCCCATGGCCTCTGTGGACAGTACTGGGAGAGGGAAATGTGGCAGATAGCACTGGTAATGCTTGCTGACAGATCTGAATGAAACAAATTCAGGTGGGTTTTTATTACCTTAAAAAAAAAAAACCTCAACAAAAATCTATCAAATGAGCTCCCCACTTCTTATGTTTGTCTTAACCATTTTCTCTTCCCTCTGTCATTCTAATGAGTCTAATTTCCTAAAAAATACCCCTTTTCAACTCTTCTCTCCCTCATTAAGCCCACTAGAAAATTATTTGCTATCACATGTTTGCAGAAGTCTTTTAATTTCACAATGAAAAAGACTGGAAATTTGCCCTTGTGACAGACCTTCATATTATCAAACTGTCTCAACTAAATCTGGAATTCTGCTCCAGCTTGTTAGAGATTCTCATATAAGCCAAATAATTCCCCTGCAGATAACCCTTTTTTCAAAATTAATGGGAATAAAGGAAAAGCTAGTCTACCTGCCTTGTATGTTCATTGAACATTGATCTTTAACCTGCAACAAGCTAAATCTATCAGACCTCCTGAAATTTGTTTGCAGCAATCGCCAAGAGAATGAAGGGTCAATGCATTACAGTGTCAAGTCTTGGCTGTTCCAACCCCTGCTAAAAGATGGATGGTATTGAACCTACACCTCAGAAAAGGAATCAGTTTCCTGATAGCTTCCTCGTAAAGAAATATCACTTCAGACAATTGCACGTTTGCTCCAAGGAAATCAATACATATTTTGCCAAACACCCTTTCATTGTAGAGACATCAAAGCTGGACAATGCTTTTGACAGAGCTGTACTTCAGTCTTTTGTTAATTAGGTACTAAATACTGATCTCAAGGAAAGCCGCTGTTGGATCCAGTAAAACATAAATATATGAACAGCACACAAAATAAGAAAAGTTCTGTGTGTACATAGTAACTATAGTTCTCTGTTAAATGTCACCCATGTAATTCCCTGATCTCATATTCCTTCTTTATGTTATGGTTTCCTACTGTATCTGATAAGGTTAGATTCTCATCTCTAGCTGAAAAGATGGATTGTCAAACACTGTGTCATTTACAAAGATGAAGCAGACACATCAGGTACCAATGTAATCCTAATACAAACAAAATCATACCCAAAAGACTCTGACCTCAAGAGTATAACAGTAAAGGATTGACACACTAAAAAGTGGAATGTTTTGTTTTGTTTTTTGAGAATGTGTCTCAAAGAAGTTCCAGTGTTTGATCAATAATTGACTAAGAATTTCCAAATTTTACATAGCACTACCACATCTATTTGGCAAAATCCTCCTTTGTAAATAAGAGATTACCTGTGTTTCATAGAATCATAGAATGATTTGGGTTGAAAGGGCCCTTAAAGATCATCTAGTTCCAACCCCCCTGCCATGAGCAGGGACACCTTCCTTTCCTTTATGTCTGTTTTGATAATTTAAACCATAAGCATTCAATTCAGTTACTCTCTTGCTCTCATTTAACAGTATCAAGCTAACAGATGACCAAACTCTAATAGAAAACATTTAGTAATAAACCAAACTTTACCTAACTTGTTTCTTCCTTTTATCAAAGCTTACTGGGGTCTTGTTCCTTCTATTTGGTGCAAGGATCCTGTATGCATGCTGAAGAAATCACAGTTTCTAACCCCTGTTCAGGTAGGTGAAATCCCTACCAAACAATTACAAAAATCTATGTTGTGCTTTGTGAAGTTCTTGCTGCAGAACAACGTAATGAGTTTATCAGTACAAAGTTTTAAAAACTAGTAATATAAAGTGCATTATCAGTTAATCTAATTCTTCCATCCTGAATCACTTTTGTCCTGCTCTTTGCATCTCACAGTCTTTTTACTCATCTCTGTCATGGAAATTAAAGCTGTTACAGTACTGCATACACACTATTACACTTGGTAATAATACTTTGGTATTATTTTCTTCATGAGGATCCTTATCAAGTCAAAAAAGAATGACCCACAAATTCTGCAGCTCCTAACGTTTCACTTGCTCCTTTATTCTCTAGTATCCCAGAAGCTAAGCTCTTAAATGCTTCTGTACTCTTGGTATTTTCTTTTTCTTTTAAAATTCTTTTTACATATACTTACTGTGTCTCACATTTTATATATCTGCAGTATTGTTTCAAGGAAACAACTATCTTTAAAGGCAAATATAACCTGAGTTTCTTAATATGTAATTTTTTCATAAAATACAAATTTATTGATCAATCTCATTTTATGCAGTTCCTTGAAATGACAAAAACCTGGTGAGAACTCTTAAGCACTGAAAATCTCCATGTCCTGTGCTTTTAAAGGTCAGGTCTGCACGAACTGGAAGTCAGAAATTTCCAGGGCTCATTTAATCAGAATCTCCTAACTTCCTTTTTAAGGTGGTATTTTTCACCTGTGAAAAGAATGCAGATTATCTGTATTATCCCTGTGTGAGTCCCTTTTGGGTGAACTCTTATTCTCAGTTGTGTTTCGAAACAATTCTGCAAGCTTCACTTTTAGTAGGGATATATTTGAGATGGTGAATAGGCACTCAAGGCTCCTGTTTCTACTAGGGAGACAAAAACTTCTAGTTCTGCAGAAAAGCAGAACGCAGAAAAGCAAATCCTGCCTCTGACTGAGTCTGGGAGCAAGTCGCCAGTTCAAGGGACCCGAGATGTTTATAACATGATGCTGATGAAAGCCCCTCTTCAGCATAATTATGTGCAAAGAGAATCAGTGAAGGGACACTGTACCATAAATGTTTGCTCCTCTTTCTCCTACTTCCCCATATCCAGTTGTCTCCCAGTTCTGCCCTAACAATATTTTTTTTGCAAAAGACTTATGCAGGATAGCTGCAGAGGGGTCTGTATGGTGAAGGCAGTTCATTTAGGATCCCTCCACTGCTGAAAAAGCATGACAAGTACGTTCACTGACATCCCTCATTGCTATAGAAAAAGCCCAGATGATGAGCTTAGGTCAGATGCAGAACATTTTCAGGATGCTAAAGTCAGTGAAATGAATCTGAGCAATAATGCAATATTCCCATCTTTCTCAGATTCCTGCTCCTGTATCTGAACTACATTAAGCAAGTTAGTCAGAAGTCAGAATTCCTCTTTTGCAAAGTGTTGCATAGAGAGGCAACCACCTCCCTGTGAGACTTCAAGAATTTCAGTAAATGATGGATGTGCATGTGGGGCACACGAGGCTGCGCTGCTGTAAAGGGGGAATTTATGGTTGTGAGATTCCCTGCATTGTGTAACTAGATCGTGCAGACACATATTAAACCAGGGGTGTAAAAGAAGGATGTAAACCATAATTACAGGCAAGAGTCAATCAACTCCAGAGAAATGCTGGAACATGAATTACAGTTGACCAGAAATTGTGAGGTAAGCCTCTTTCAACCACAGCCATTAACAACGTGTAAAAGGCCTGCTGAAGAAATCAATCCATAATTGCAGCATTTATCAAGTTCATATAGATTTGTGTTGTTCCTATCTAATTTGGATGGTATTACCAAGGAGATGCCCACAAGTGGGATATCAAAACAGCACCTGGGAGGCTATTTCCTCATTTTGTTTTATCCTTTTGGTATTCTATTGAGGAATAAGATTTGATGTTAACTTCAAAGGACAGCCAGATTCTTTGAAAAGAGATTGTTATTGATCATAGGTACACAGCTGTGCACGTTAGAATGCTGTGTAAGCCTTTCCATATATGAATCCTCATATATGAGGCTTTTCCTCATACGTTTAATTCTTTGCACCTATGCTTTGTCACTTTTTCCAGTTACACAGAAAAAGCTGATCTAAAACATAAGCACAAAACAATATTTGGAATATCCAATGGAGTTTACATTCTGCTTTTATCTTGAGGGGGCCATTTTTGCTGATGGGGAAGGAAAAAGCCAACAAAACAGCTAAGAAGTGAAATAAAAACCTCGATATCAGTTTCCAAGGGTCAGCCTCAAATCAAATTTGTTCAAATAGCAATATACCTTTAAAAAAAGAGAACCCCTTAAAAATATTTTTAAACGCCTACGATGCTTTCAAAGTCAAATTTTACAGCAGTCATCCTGCATGAGGGCTATTGGCAGTAAGAATTCTCTTACTGCAGAAATCCACAAAATAAAAAGCAATCTGTGACCCAAATGTTGTTTTACTGTGCAACAATGACATTCTTCACAGGAAAAAAGATTAAATGGAAAAAGGAATTAATTTTCTGGGGGTTCCTCCTTCACCTCACCAACTCTCAGCTCCTTTTCCCTCCTTTCTATTTTGAATATTTTAAGAGATGGAAAACAGAGCCCCAGAAGAGAGGAGAAAAAAATGTAGTAGTGCAAGGAAGAAAATTTAAGATGCATAGTTACAAAAAAACTTAAATAATGATGTGACTAAAAGATGCGCCTTTTTGCTTTAAGATATATAAATAAATAGAAACATATATATGAATAAATATTTATATATATACCTCCATAAATCAGATGAGGTGACTTTTGTCAATCAAGCTGATGAGGTTCAATAACAGGGCTCTGAGCTCTGTCCCATACATAGTAATATCCTAGTAATGACAGGAGATACACAGTTTTAGTAGAGCATGTTATTTTGTCATTATATTCTAACAGACCTTCAAGAAACTTTATTAGATCCTTTTGTAGACTTTGGGAATGTAGAGATTGTTTAACCATGGGTTGGTTTTGAGTATGAACTAGCTGGGCATCCAATCAAGGGAGCAGGTATTGACTTGAAAACAAAACAGCAGTGGCAATACTGTATACAACAGAGAGCTCAGCTCTGGAACACAAGATAGTTCAGGTACTGAAAACTGTTGTTGATTCAACTAGTGGTGAAACAAATATCTTGGAAAAAAATCATCAAGGGTTCTCAGGTGCACATTGCCAAAGGCTGGGTGAGTGTACCAGGGAAACATCACTGACTGATCACCATGTTCCTAGATTCTTCCCTTGGTATCTATTTTTCACCTGTCAGAAACAGGATGCTTGATAGGAAGGACCATTTATCTCAGTCAGTATGGCCCCTTTTGGTATCCAGGAATATTAACTGAATGTTGAATTTAAAATTGTTAATTGGGGCTTTTGGGGGATAAGGCCTTTTTAAAAATTTTAGTTTGTTGGGTTTTTTCCTAAAATACTGCAAAGCTGGAAGTATGTATTTCTCTTCCATTTTCGGCTTGAAAGAGAAAATACAGCAGAGAGCTCATGGAGGAAGAATTTTTTTAAAAACTATATTTAAAGTGGATGCATATATTTTAACTGTCAATATCTGAAGTTACACAAGCACAATCAGTTATTCTAGCTACTTCTATTTAAGAAAATTTAAACAACCTTTCTCTACAACTCCTCCTATTCTCTCCTTTTAGAAGTATTACAGAATAAAATGTCTAGTTGCTACAGGGTGTCATGTCTCTATACTTCCTCAACCTCTACCGTAATTTGGAAATAGGTAGGTATTTACATTTTCTTAGATTTCATTTTTTGAGCTTATGACTATAAATCAAAGTCCAAAGAAGAATTCAAACTGCATTTCAAAAAAATCATTCAAACCAATGCTCCTTTCACCACTGTCCTACCCAGCATGATTAAAACATTTGGAAAACAGAGAATATTTAGACAGCCTTGTATCCCTTCTTCTGAACCTACTGACTAATTCTGCAATCTTAACTATTTGCCCTCTAGTGAGAGAGAGATGCTTTTATAGAACATAAAACAAAGACCAGACATACAAGTTTATAGGTTTCTGAGGAGGATAATGTAGAAACTTGTGCATCAAACAACCGACACCACGTATCCCTCTAATTTGAATGAAATTGAAGCTGATAGGAGGAACTAATACAAACCCACAAAAAAAACCCAACATAAATATATGCTGTAGGACAAAGTGTCCCTTATACATCTTCATAGCTGCCACTTATTTTATCATACTGAAAAAGTAAAACTTCATAGGAAGAAAGTGTATCCCTACACAAATTCAGCAGCAGTACAAGAACTGTGTGATATTTATATATTATTTTTTTTTTTTTAAAAAAAAGGAAAACACACACACAAAAAACCCCACAACAAAACACAAGTACCTTTTCAGAACAGGGCTTGCACAGAACCTCAGTGATGCTGAAGTTGTGTGGCATGCACATACATTGATGTGAGAATTTCAGTTAACAGTCTGCCTCCAAGGGCTCGTTAAGACTATCTTCCTTGTTCTTGTTGTACTCATTTGTGCAGTCATTTTGTAATTTTTCTTCCCGTTTGGAGTTAAGAAGCTCTACTCAGCCAAACAGCTTTTTTATAGGGACTGCTCTGCCATGTAATCAAAACATCTCACAAAAGGCTGTTCTTCTAGAAACATCAAATTAGCTTCATCTGAAATACTTCTTTCCTACACTCCCAACCAAAACCTAGAAGCAGCTGGTTAAAGGAGAACCAATGAACCTCATGCTGAGTCCTCTGCTGGTGGTAATCATTATTCAATTACTCCAAAGGCAATTCAATTGACAAACAGGTCTGTATTAAATGTTATTAATAAATTCGTCATTTAACTGATTTGGCACATATTATGATATTTAAGTACAACTGCAACAAATATTTAAGAAACTTTTTTTTTAATATAACATTAAAATATTTTTAATAGACAGGGACAGATTAGGGGTATGCATCTACAAACTTGCTCATGTATACGTACTTCTTTATAAATTAAAAAGTATACAACATGTGCATGATTAGTTTGGTTTTGTTTGAAAACACTCAAATAAATGAAACAAAATAGAAATTTACAATTTTCTTACTATAGCAGACCACTTCCCCTTGAAAAAAATAAAATAAATATATATAAAGGTGCCAGCTTTTTTATGAGATGTAGCAAGGTATTCAGAACAGGTTCCAGTGAGAGATGGACTCCAAAAACCAATATGCCACCACTGTGGCTCTCCCTGGGAAACTGAATTCACCATATAGTGAGGCACCTTCAAAGTCCCCCTTGTAAGCAATTTCTTCAATCTAAGCAATAAAACCTCTAGCATGTGTAAAAATGAAGTGGAAGAGAGCAGCTGAGGGTTGCTTAAATTCTGCGGGAAATGCTACTGCCAATTTACTCGGGACAGGTAAGGAGCAGACTGTGCTCTGTCAGGTTAGATAACATCCTGTTAGCCTGTTTGAATGAGAAAAGCATTTCAGATGACACCATCTACCAGCAGAGACCCAGATTACACTTTCTGTGAGGTGGCTTCCTCCTGTTCTCCTGTCGTGACGCAGTTTCCACTTTGTTTTAATGAGCTACAATAGCAATTGATGCAAATGATTGATTTATAAATGAGCATAACTAGACCCAGCACCTCCACCTCTATTTCTTTTTGTCAACCATGCCTTAAAAGAATAAATACGTTCCTAGCTGCCTTCACAGCCTTCCCTTCCCCAGGGAAATGTGTAACTACTCAAAGCATCATCTCCTGTATTTACAGTAGCTGTTTTGTATAGGAGATTTTTCCTCTCTTACTTCTTTAAATTTTCCAGTTTTGTTTGGTTTTTTTTCCTAATCTTTAAATTCAGTGCTCAGGGGAATAAAGCTATAACAGTGGGTAAGGTCAAAATGCTGTGTTAGTTTTAAAATGCAGGCTCTAGAGCCTTCCCACCTTCTCAGAGTCTTATTCTGAGGGATTCAGAGTCCTACTCTAAGGGGAACACCCTCTCCCTTTCCTCTCTATTGTTTTATCTGTTGATGCAAAAGTGAGAAAAAATACTGATATGTCATGGGTACAAGCCAAAGCTACAGGAACCAGGATTAAACAAAAAGGCTGTTAATAAATAATAGAATAAAACAAAAACAGTGAACATTTTCAGCCTTTTAACACTTTCATTCCTTTTTAATAGTCAAAGTTATGTGGTTTCTTCTCTGTTATTAATACTGTTCCTAACTGTATATCCAAGGTCAAGATAGCACAATATTTACCCAGCTGTTATCTGTTCCTGATCTTCTCCTCTTCACTTTTCCTCTTTCTACAGAAGCAGACAAGATCAGGGGTTGCCACTGTGAGAAGAGGGTTTCATGGAAATGTGGCTTTTGCATTCTGAATTATTTGGTTAATATAACTTTGGCACTAGCTCATTTTTTTACGTGTTTATAATCTATAATGTCCAGTGAATTTACATTATTTTTATAAAATGTGACTCTGTTTGGACTTCAGAAAAAAAAAAAAACAGACATGAAAGCCTATCAACACTAAATAGTTTGCATGTTATTCTCTAATATTAAAAATAATATATATTATTCTGCTCAGTCTGTCTCAACCTGTGTGAGACTGCTGACCAGCAAGGCACAAGCTGAATTTAGAAGAGTCAGTTGAGTGCTTCAAGCACCAGAACATTATAAAAGACTCATTACGTTCATTTTCTGAGAATAGACTAAGATAACACATTTATTTTCAGATTTGATCCTCTGAGATCTTGGCAACAAGCTACCCACACAGATGAAACTGTCTCCACAAACTTCTGCTTATCAACTCTCCAGCTATTCCCAAGGGCTGCAAAACATCAGGCTGGGGCACACACCCTGGCAGGTTGGTGGGCTCCCACCTGGGGCCAGGGGACAGTGTAGTCCACCAAGGCCAAAGGCTGAGCTGCTGCTCTGAGCCCAGTGAGCCAGAGGATGAGCCCTTCCAGCTCATGGCACAACATTCCCTCTCTGTTGCAGGGAGAGAGTTTGTAGACATTTAATCTTTAAGCACTTCTAGGTGTCTTTTTTGTTTTTCTTTTATATACATATAGGTTTGTATATGACTATATACAAATATACACACCGTGCTATGCACGTACACATTTATTCTAATCTCAAATTCAGAAAAGCAGCCATTACTGCTTCCCAAGCTGAATGTTATCAGCCTACTTGGCTCTCAACAAGCCTGAGCTGAGCCCATGGGCATTTGTTCAATTGACAGAGTTTACACAGGCTGCGAGACATCGTGTTTCCTCCTCCATACCAGGACATGAGCAGAAAGATGGGAATAACCACTGCAATTTGGAGGAGAAAAAGGTGAATCACAAGCCAAAAAAAAAAAAAAAAAAATTAAAAATCAGCAAACCACCTTGCAAACACACAAAAATTCAAGTACTGCAAGAAAACACAGACAAAAGTTTGTAACAAATAACCTTTTGAAAATGCAGTGAAGGCAACTGCTAGTGTTTATTTTATATATCATTAAGGCCTTTATAAGCAGAAGGTAAAAAAAAAATCATGCTAGCAAGGTTACTGAGGGTAGTGCAGACAGTGCAAACTTTATGTGAGATGGAGCTGAACTTTTTCAATTTAACTCATCTTGTCTAGCTCACACCAGTCAGCACTTTTCAGCTTGTGTTTTTACAATTCAAGCAATCCCTTGGTTTATTGCTTCTAGAACTAAGCACTCAGTACTTCATATATAGGGAGAGACACTACTGCACCCTCCATGCGTGAACCCTTCACTTTGAAGAAGTTTAATTATTAATTACCAGTTATAAGTCACAGGATGAAAAGTGCCAGAATAACCACATCCCATTGCACTGCAGAGAGAAGCATACGAAAGCCACAATCATGTCTAGTTTCATTTACACAGGACACCTCCCTGTAAAATAATGCAGCTCTCAAAAACACATCTGCTCCTTGCTCTACAGGAAAACCAACCCTAATCAAGACAATATTTGCAACAAGTAGTATCCATGAGATTACTGAATTAATCGATCCTTACGCTGGTTTAACATGAATTTATCTGATCATGCACCAGCTTCCAAACCTGTCAGGCTAGCACATCTCACCCCACCTTGACAAAATGACATTTTCTTTTCAAATGTCATCATGTGTCCAGAGCTCCATGAAGAAAGTGTATCAGGTTTTCATCTGGGAAGATGGAACCCATGTTCAGGCAGCAAAGCACAATATAAAAATCAATCAGGTTCCAGAGAATGCTTAAGTTGAAAAATAAACTGGTTTCACTGTACAGCAGTGATCAGAAGCTGCCAGTTTCAACAGTGCTTTCTCTTTTCTCTCTCTCTTTTTTTTTTTTTTTTTGGTAAAAGACCTTTAAGGTCATCAAGTCCAATCATTAACCTCACATTGACAAGTCCCCAACTAACCCATGTCCCTCAGCACTGTGTCTACAGAACTCTTCAATCCCTCCAGGGATGGGGACTCCACCACTGCCCTGGGCAACCCCTTCCAATGCCTGAAGGCTCAGAAATCTCCTCTGTAACAAAAAACTTTCATTTATTAAGTGTACACTGCAAAATAGGCCCAGTGACAAACTAAGCCCTGATAATTATCATAACCACTTCTCCTCAGCCCCTTGTTTCAGTGATGGTCTGGCAGCAACTGTAGATTAAGAGTAAATCCTTCATACAGCAGAAGTGCCAACACATATGTCATCCCTCAGATTTCCCTCAACTATCACAGCACATCTCATTCTTGATGCAAGTACCAGGCCTGCAGGAAACAGGCTTTCTCTGGTTGAAACACTGAAGGGTGGAGAAACTCTAGGAGAGGAACAAAATCCTTACATCACATCCATTTTGCTTGTATTTTAAAGCAAATTTCCTAAGGCAATGCTAAGCTAATTATTTACAATGTTACACTCTAAGTTAGCAAAATAGACATGTTCCTTACATTACTGTTCTTATGAAGAAGAAAAATCAATAGAAATAAAAATTCTACATTTTATCAGAAACATTGGCTGCCTTCTGCTAAGGTGCAATCTACCTTTTCTCAAGTCCAAGTTCCATAGTACCATTAGGGTTTTGACCTGTCACAGGCATTCAAGGAAGAAAAAAAAAAAAAGAGAGAAAGAGAGAAAGAGAGAGAGAAAGAGAGAGAGAAAGAGCGAGAGAGAGAGAGAAAGAGAGACAGAGAGACAGAGAGACAGAGAGACAGACATTTCTGTGAGAAATTCTGCCTCCAAAGTTCTTATTTTATCTCTGTTCTGACTCTTGCTGTGTAAAAATCATGTCTTCTCCAGAGGAGAGACCTATATTTAAGACTAAACTCCTAAGCATTCTCATTTTCTCAAAAATAGTCCCTTGTAATTTAACAGCAGCTATGAGAAGTGCCTTTGCAAAGTAGCTGTGCAGATGATACCAGTAGACCTACTGAAATCCTAGGATCTTCCTAGAAAATTTTTCCTAAGAAAACTACTCCCTGCAAAGTGACTCTCCCTGTTTCCCACAGCCAGCAGGCAGCTGTAGGCGTGCACTCCAACTCCAGAGGGTGAGATAAAGCCACTTGCTGCTCAGGAGGTAAAAAAACCTGCTTTTTAGCTGTGAGACATGCAGCTGACATGAGCAGGTAAAGCTGGGCATTATGCTGAGGAAGGTCAACATCATCATCCCCCAGGAACTGGTCAGGGGCAAAGCAGGACCTGGCCATTGCAAAGGATAAAAGTCTGTGGGCAGAGAATGAAAGAGAGGGTTGGAGAAGAAAGCACAGGGACTGGGGAAGGATGAGCTTTGTAGCAGATAAAGGCAAGAAGGAAAGAGAAGAAGAACGATGACATTTTGGGTCTTTAATAAAGGAACTACTGTTTAAAAAAAAAAAAAAAAAAAAGGTGTAGGTCATCAGTCAAACTTGAAAATGTCACTGTCACTTAAATGTTTTTGTATTTGTTACCATGAAAGATAAAACAAGCTACTTTAAGAGGTATAGAATTCTCACTCCTTTTATAACTTGTGGCTTAGATTCAGTAAGGCAATTCATGATATCATGCTTCAGATTTTAACAAACTTGAAAGAAATAAAAAGCCAGTTAGGTGATGATGATCACATTTGTATGGAATGAAAGTTCCATATGAAAAATCTTGTATTTTGTAGATAACTTCAATATTTTGTGATTTGGATCCTAAAAAAAAAAAATAAAAATAATTAATTAAAATAATAAAAAAATCCCTGTGAAAACCAAAAGGAACTTCTGGTCCCAGATCAGTACATTCTTCCCATGGATAAGAATATACTCTAAGGTGGATGCCTAGCTTTAAATGAGATGCTTGAAGTCCCCAGACCTTAGTTAAAATGCTAACTTTTTTTTTTTCTGCAAACTTTCTTTCAAATTTC
Organism: Antrostomus carolinensis; assembly: GCF_000700745.2. NCBI lineage: Eukaryota > Metazoa > Chordata > Aves > Caprimulgiformes > Caprimulgidae > Antrostomus > Antrostomus carolinensis. Next base: position 15,160 of record NW_010333736.1, read on the forward strand.
AATTTCCACTATATATATATATATATATTCAGAATTATTTTAGTAAAATTCCAAGATTGTAGAAGGCTATCAGAAAACATCAGATAAGCCGTTTTTGTTGTATGCACTGTAATTAACCTCATACACAGGTTTAAACAGAATACTACATCCAAAACAAAACATGCCTGTTTTATATAGGTTACCCTGGATCAAAGTCTGCTCTCATCTATAGCTACCACAATCTCTGGCACAATAACGTGAAACTACAGGAAAAAAAATTGAACCTTAAGTATTCTATTTCACAATATCTTATTTTTTGTCTTCCTAGAAAAGCAAGATTTTACTGTCTCCAAAACACTCGTTTACCCTCCCGCACACATCTTTCATGTCTGCTTTTTGAGCCTATACACTTCCTCACACTGAGTTCATGTCACTTTAGGGAGTGAAGGGACATATCTACATCTCAAGCCAGCCTCAGGTTCTTAATGAATGTTAAAAACAAAGAGAACCTGGGAAAGAAAGAGGAATATTGGGAAGGACATTTTGGGAAATCCTCTTAAGAATTACTGAAAATATCTCATAATAATGAGAAGCAAGCTAGGTCACATCCTCCTCATCCTTTATTCTTAATTTCAAATAAAATAATTATTTTAAATAGTTTAAGAAAGAAAACAGAAAAAAAGAACTAAGAAAAAAACTTTAATTTCAGAAGAAATATAGGTTCCTTAGCACTTGAGAGGATTTTTGTCTTAAGGCAGAAGAAGGAAATAGGATGAAGGATAGGAAGGATATCTGAAGAAAAGGAATTTGGAAGACAGGTGATTTTGCTTGCATTCAGACACACAAGGGATTTTGTTAACTTCACAGAGCACAGGTAGAGACACCGAGGCATTACTGTAGTTAAAACACACAAAACATTAAAAAAACCCAAACAAAACACACACACCAAAAAACCCATAAACAAAATCCAAAACTGTCCCCCCATTGAATGACTTAAGTAGAGACATATTGTCCTGCACCTATTACAGGAATTTTAGCAGTAATGTGGCCAGAAAGACTTATTTGCTGAAATATTCTACCTCACTTGAAACAACCTGCAGGGATATGAAGCCATTTAGTCCCACTTCATTTTTCCTCCCATCCTTCCCACAGATTACTTGCTTCATGTCAGCCTCCACAGTTTTACCAAACCCTTGAGGGAATTTGGGCTCCACAGAGTCATTGTGAGCCAGAGGATGGATGACACTGTGATTTGGGAACTATTTTCTTTAGCATTTATATTAAAGCAATGTGTAGAGGCATCAGATGAAAGCAGAACCACTTTGTTAGATGGTATTCTATTAAATACAGTAGGAAATGTAATTTTCCTGGATATTAATTAAATAAGACAGATGTAGTAAAGCGAAGAAAGAGGTCACATAAGATCTCTCAGTGGTAGATCAGGGAAAGAAGCCAGGAGTAAAATTCAGATCTCCTGTACTGCATCTCAGTGTCATCTCCACTAAAATAAAACAAGCAAGAAACTTTGACTATGTAATGCTACAGCTTTAACTTTTGGTGACAAAGTGAACAGACTACAGTCTTTTGCAGCAAGTTGGCTAAATACTCCTTTGTAACTTGTCATGCAATCTTCCACTGAAAACAATAGAAAACTCTTTTTTTCCCCAAATCTTTCAGGTTTTTGAAAATCACTTCATCTTCTGTAAAGGGAAAAAAATTTATTTCATATCCTGGCTCTCAGAATTCTTCTTATCCCTTCCTATTCTTTTCCTAGTTATCTGTAGTTCTTGCAAGAAATTATACCCATAAGTGCAGATCTGGCTAGAGAATGCAGAGGTGGTGTTACTGTAACCACGGTGGTTCACAGACAGAGGTCAAATTCTCTTCATGTACAAAATTTTCCTGCTTTCTGGGAGAATATATACTCCACATTCATCTGGCAACTTCTTCAGGGATACTATGGTTTACAACAGACAGGTTATAAAACCTTTATTATGAAGCATCTAAGTAGATCTTAAATGGTACATAAACAGGCCATGTTAACACCTCCAGGTCAGCTCAGCTCACGTCAGGACAATTTACAAACACTCTGGAATCCAGAGCGAAAAAAAGCTTTGCTTACTTCAAAAGGAGGTGCTAAGATATTCATGAATAATAATATTCATGAAGTCAAGATGACCCAGATCAAAATAACACCAGTGAACCACCAAAGGGCATGAATGACAAATTGATAAGTTGTGAACTATTCTGACAGAAGATACTTGTCTGTAGAGAAAGGTCACACCTTCATAAACCTCTCCTTTGCTTCAGCTGACTAGTCAGAGTTACCAAGCAAATCATAGAATCATAAAATGGTGGGGGTTGGAAGGGACCTCTGGAGATCACCTAGTCCAAACCCCCTGCCAAAGCAGGTTCACCCAGAGCAAGTTGCACAGGACGGCATCCAGGCGCGTTTTGAGCATCTCCAGACAAGGAGACTCCACAACCTCTCTGGGCAGCCTGTCCCAGGGCTCTTGCACCCTCACGGTAAATAAGTTTTTCCTCATGTTTAAGTGGAACCTCCTGTGTTCAAGTTTGTGCCCATTGCCCCTTGTCCTATCTTTGGCCACCACTGAAAAGAGTTTGGCCCCATCCTTGATACCCATCCTTTAGATATTCATAAACATTAATAAGGTCCCCTCTCAGTCTTCTCCAGGCTAAACAGACCCAGCTCTCTCAGTCTTTCCTCATAAGAATCTTTCATCTGGAACATCTTGTTCCAGCCCCTTAATCATCTTTGTAGCCTCTGCTGGACTCTTTCCAGAAGTTCCTTAACTCTCTTGAACTGTGGGGCCCAAATAAATAATCAGGAGTAACCCATCAGTGCTTCTGCTGAGACAGCAACATCCCCCATCATCTCTGAGGGAAAACAAAAAGACTCAAGATACAAAATTCATAGGTACACCTCATAACCCAGATAGAGAGAGCCCGTGGAAAGCAGCATACTGTCCTATTCAATAAACATAATAATAACAACAACTAGTGCTCTTGTAGGAAATGGGGAGCATAAATTCATAGTAAGTATTGTTTGGGATGAATAATTTACCCAGCTCTAATTATGAGTCTAGTGCACTGAAACACTATTCACAAACAGCATCCCATAAGCCCCTGACAACAGCTGAAAAAGGAAATAATGTCTGGTATATTTAGTGCTAAATCTTACATTAATAAGAACAATATAATATAGGTGGTTTCCTATCTATCTATTTAGGAGCTCTACAATACATTTTATACATGTGGAACTGGAAGATTACCTAGCAATAAAGTGTACTGGGATATAGAAAATTCAGATGCTTTTTGGGGAGGTCACCTGTTTTCCCTGAGGCTTGGGTCCCCGTCTGTGATAGCATTGCCTGTCTCCTGTACGTAGGAAGGAAATCATGTCGTAAAGGAAAGAGAGGATCATGCAGGAAGAGGGGATCCAAGAAGCAAAAATAAACACTGAAAGATATTTTCAAACCCACAATAAGCATAGAGTAACTAAACAATTTAAATTTTAAAAATAAGCATCACTAAGGTAGGTCATTATAAATCACAATGTTTCAAACAATTTTTCATTTTTTCAGAGTGTGTTGGCCTTTTATATTTCAAAAGCGCAAAATAGCTGTTAAGAAAATGCAGTAGCACTCTTGTTTTTCTCCTCCTTTCTACTACTGGAACTTCTGTGGATAGACTAGTGGATAGTGCTCATTTTGGATGCTGATAAAAAAGTCATTGCACCATCATAAGTTATAGTTTGAGTTCCAAAATGAGTCACACATCACAATATTAATACAGAAAAATACTCTACATTTCATTTTATTTTTTCCTAATATTAACAGTCTTTTTCTACTAATATTATTCTTTTTTTTATATATATAATTTATCATAATATTTTTTGGTAACACTGAAACAGAAAGAACTCCAGCACACTGCTTATGGACAAGAGTCCTTTATTGATCTAATGTCTAATCATGGCTCTGGATTACAGGAAATCAGCAGTGTAAAATATTGCAGATGAAATCTTATTTTGGATGAAGCCGGACAATAAAATTTGTAACTGTAGTTATGATATTTAATTTCACATTTTTATTAACCTATTTAAATCCTGTGTATGTAGAGGAAAGGCAGGGGAGGAGCAGCAAAAACCCCCAAAACCTACAACCTTTACTACACTATGAAGCCAGAGTAATAATAGCTATTAGAAAGCACTTAAGTCACAAGTATATAGATCATTTTAGGGAAGATAAGGCCATTATAAAAGGATAATTTTTTTTCTTAAATCTATATAATTTGTAGTGAATTAACTCTTTATCCCAGGAGGAGCAATTATTATGACATTGCATTCCCAAGATGCACCTTTCATATTTTAATTCAATTTTACTGGAAAAAAAAAAAATCAAAAATCCCAGTAGGATAGGTACCTATGGGATTATGTTAAATGAAGAGACATATTAACGTGGGCCATGCAAAGAACATCTATATATAACATCTGATCCCATCTTCCCCTCTGTTCCATACCCAAAACTCTATTGTCATTGCCAGTTTTAAAAGCCTGACAAACAGTTTGATGGTGTATCTGTATCAAAGCAAAACTACAACAGCAAAGTCATAGGATCATAGAACTGTATAGGTTGGAAGCGACCTTACAGATCATCTAGTTCCAACCCCCCTGCCACGAGCAAGGACACCTTCCACTAGACCAGGTTGCTCAAAGCCTCATCCAACCTGGCCTTCAACACTTCCAGGGAGGAGCAGCCACAGCTTCTCTGGGCAACCTGTTCCAGTGCCTCACCACTCTCACAGGAAAGAATTTCTTCCTAATATCTCATCTAAAACTACTCTCATCCTGTTTATAACCATTGCCCCTTGTTCTATCACTACCTGCCCTTGTAAAAAGTCCCTCCCCGTCCTTTCTGTAGCCCCTTTCAGGTACTGGAAGGTGGCTAGAAGGTCTCCCTGGAGCCTTCTCTTCTTCAGGCTGAACAGCCCCAGCTCTCTCAACCCATCCTCATAGGAGAGCTGCTCCAGCCCTCTGATCATCCTCATGGCCTCCTCTGGACTTGTTCCAGTACGTCTATATCCAAAGTCCTCATGCAGGTTATACACCTGCTGAAATTATAGATACTTTTCCCACTACTGCATTACAGGTGCACTGTGACTGTTTTTTTGGGGTGAGGGGGTTGTAGTTTTAGAAGCGCAGACCTCAGATATCTTATTTTCTCATTAAACTATGCCTAATTGCAGCACATAACAGATGTAGCAATATAACTTTAGATAACAGCTTTACAAATACCACATACTCTCTTCTTTACTTTTAATTAGCACTTCTTTCCAAAGAGTATGTGATGAGATTATTTGAAAATGTGGAAGTCCCACAAGACCCTGCACTATATCATTCCATGCAATTCCCTGTTAATGCAAGTTTTCCATCTCCAAGATGCATTAATGACTTCAGGAATCCTCCATTAATGTGTAAAATGCATTGCCAGTTGCAGAAGAATAAAACAGGTAGAAGAGCTCTCTAGGTAGTTTGCTTAAGGTTTCTTAAAGTCCTTTCAACTAGTATTGCTCATGGAGTAGCCCTGAGCATATCATAGCACGTGCTGGGCTCAGGGATGCCAGATTTGGCATGTGTGCACTAGTCAGCCTGCATCTAGTCTGGTTTAGAAAGATCT
>NW_010333737.1:0-30603 GCF_000700745.2 Antrostomus carolinensis
CCTCTAGCCAGGGTCAACCCACCACATGAGTGCATTGTAGTGATGGTGGTCCAGAGATATGCTTTGGGGAACTTGTGACCTGGGGTTCTCCAGAAGAAGCAAGAGCAAGCTTGTAAGAAATAGAAGTGTCAGATTCCCTGTATGGTTTTTGCTTCTTAATTACTGTTGCTGTAAAATGGGATGAAAAAAAGGAAGAGGATCTGGATGACCAGGATGGCAGGAGTAATGTGTACATTGTGAAATGGGGAAGGGCATGATGGCAGAGGGAGACATCAATTTCCTTTTACGTTTGCTTTTAAATGCTTACTATTACTGTAACTGTCATGTCATGAAAAGGTCATTGACATCTTAAGCTATAAAGCCAAGTTTCTTTTTTCTTTTGAAATACAGTATTTCAGACACAACCATAATCTCCATTGTGCTATAACAAAGCAGAAGCTTAGGGATGGGAACTGGGCATTTCTAGCACCCCTGCAGCTAGAACAGAGAACAGTGATGTGGGATCCCTAGAGCTAGTCACTGGCTTTGGGGGGACAATTGTGACCATGCCCTGTGAGTTGACCCTTTCCTTCTCTGTGCAATATTGACAGCGCTATTTCCCTCTCCAGTAAATGCCAAAGAAAAACATTGTCTGTTTTTGCACACCTGAATTGCATCACTATAGCCACATCTTAAATGGCTATCTGCAACTGCTTAAAAGTCCACTCACATGTGGAAAACCAAATGTAAATGCATTCTCTTCAAGAAAGAAAGTAATTCACTGCTGAAAAAACTCTGCTAAGGCAGTAAACACATCCAAGGCATATCTTGTGCCCTTTTGAATGGGAAAGTCAACAAATATTAGGCTTCTGAAAAACCATGAAATGAAGAGTTATTTTAAGTTTTCAAATAACCTTAATTCTGCCTTATTTGAACAACCCAATAAACACACAACTTCTCTTTTTCTGTCTCAAAAATTTCACTGAAAGAGAAGCTGCTTATGTTTTCTCTGTGCTCAGACTTGCCCTCGTCTAAAAAAGTACACCCCACCTGCTAAAGTTTGCAGCTACCTCACCTCTCTCTTCCTACCCCTTTATCCTGATGCAAATATGCAATATAACACTATGGGTTTTTTTCATTTTTCCATTAGTCACTACACAAATTGTATTAATCTCCAGCTTCAGTGCTGACAAGCTTTACGACAAAAAGACCTGTAAGGTGATTATGCCCACCCCTCTCCATGGAAGTGCTCAAATGTAGTATATTGTATGTCTTAGGGCACTAGCATATCTCTTTTTTCTTTGATCACATGGCAAGGACTGAGAGAGGAACTCTATTAGGATTGAGAGAGGGGTTCCTGTGCCTCCTGTGCTGAGCATCCCCTGATGCCTCCTCTCAGACCCAGAGCTCACCCACACTGCAGCTACTCTCATTGAGAGCAAGACACTGGGACTTTTCCCTGCCTTTCTAGGACTCCTGTCCCCAGGGGGAGAAGAGGCATGACAGAATTCAACTTACCTGTATTTCCTAAGCTTTCTTACAAATTTGGGTTCTACTGAATTTGAAAATATACAAGTGTGCTGTCAGGTGACCATAACTATTCTCAGTAAAATTTTAAGGAAACACATTAAATTACTTGTCAGCAAATAAGTGTCTGAGTGGCAGAAGAAAGAATAAAAACTCAGTTTTAATCTTTTGCACTGTTTATCTAAATATGTCACATGCATAACTCAAATGACTGTTAGTTGTTCATCTTACACTCCCTAGTATGCTTGGCTTCACAACACCTTTAGTGGTATGAGGTGACAGAGGTCTGCGTTGCCTGCAATGTGAAATTCCAGCTGTAATCAGTGGAAGTAAATTCCCTCAAACACTGGGGCCAAATCCATGACCCTGAATGTAAGGGGTAGAAGAGACCTTCAGAGATCATGCAGTCCATTTTTCCATTAAGACTAATTATACGCAGGCCATCATGGTCCACGGCAACCAGCAAAAATAACAGAATCATAGAATCATTTTGATTGGAAAAGACCTTTAAGATCATCAAGTCCTACCATATAGAATCATAGAATCGAAAAAGGCTCCGTACAGCTGAGTGATTCCATCCAGCCCAGCATCTGCTGCTGTCACCTTATGTGTAAAGGAGAGTGAGGAAAACAGCCGTTCCTGGCTGCACGTGAAGGTCTGGAGGGGCTGGGAAGGATTCTGGTCATCTCCGTATGCCCATGCACCCATTCCTGCAATCTGCTGACGTGCTTACCAAGGAGGAGGGCACTGCTCTCCTGTGACTGTGGGGACAGGAGCGTTGTAACTCCCAACAGACTGTAACTCGAGCCAGAGAGCTGAACAAAGGGGACCACGCTGGCACAGCCCATGAGCGGTGTATGGTCTTGCACGGCAATGGTGGGGATTCTAGCACCTCCTCGGCTAACCTCTTTCAAGACTTATAATTAAAAGGCAAACAGGTGATAAAAATTCCCTTAAGCATGATTGAAAAATCATGCTTACTGAAAAGTAATTGTATAGTATTTTCATCTTTTCAATAGAAAGGAGTCATCTTGCCTAAGGGTAAATATCTGAAAGTTGGTTGTCAATGTCTAGACTCATCAACCTAGATTCCCTTTATAGCCAGCTGAAAGAAACAGGCACCTCCAGGGCATGATTCATCTGTCTTAGAAGAGATGTTAAATGGAGAAGGCTTGCTTTCTGAAATATATGCCACAAAAATTATTAGAGTTGTACAGGAAACAGTATTCGTATTCTGTGGGAAATGGATTTAAAAAATGTGTTTTCTTCAATAACTAGAATGAAGAGAAAAATCTTTCAGAATCTCTAGAAAATGACATATTTAAAAGTTCACTCTCGTTCAGTAAATTTTTTCTAATGTTTTCTTCTTACTCTATGTTTTATAGTTCATAATGGAAAAAATTACATTTGGTGGTGAAAAGAGGTTTTAATAAAAAACCTGAAACAAGATGAGTTCAAACTGAAATATTTTGATCTGACTGGGATGTTTCAACTTGGATTGGTTTTGTCTCATGAGAGGTCCCCAAATTTGGCCCATTTCTACAGAAAGTTTTGATTTCCTTGGAATGGTATTTCTATACAAAAATGCGACAACAGAACTTTTTCAACTAGCTATAGAAGTTATGTGTGAGTGGACAGACCTGTGTAAAATTAACTTTTTTTAATCTCAAGACCCTCTTTATAAAAACATTTTGCTTTCAATTAACAAAGTTATTTTAACTTACCTTAGACTAACAAGTAGCTCTCACTTAAGAAAGGGCTAACTGTGGCATAGTTTTGAGATATATCTTATAAAGGCAAGCTTCTAATAAAAGTAAAATAGTTAGGCATATACACTTACTTTGTGCTAATCTGTTATCATAATTTTCTTGAAGGACATGATCAATAGACTGAAGTATCATATAGTCACTGCTTTCATGTGACCAAGGGCAAACAAAGAAAATAAACAGAATGATGCTGTAATAAGGGGAATTTGTATTGGTCTTCCACAAAAAAATTAGCCAGGGATTTTAATTTTGTATTATAAATGAATGATGGATATCAAGCTGTCTGATACATTGAAAAACTAATACATTGAGCTACAGTATGACAATAATGAGCTGTGACAGTCTAACTGAGTAAGGGAAGGTTTCACAGAACTGGGTGTCTGGAAGGAAGACATCAAAGCTGACAAATGACTTCTAGCTAACTTGCTTCCTTCTCCAAGGCATGTTCTAGTGATGCTGAGGGACAGATGTTAAATGGAGCTAGACAGAACTGAGCACACTTCAGTAAATATCTTGCTGATAGAATGATTTACACACCAGGAACAGAGAAGAAAAGTTTTTAGGAAAATCTGAATGATATCTTAGACTTTGTTCAGATGTACAATGTGGGATTCACCTCACCTAATGGTGAACTGTCTACTATGTAACATTTGCACTGGACAGTAGCAAGTTCAGTTTAGAGTTAATGGAGAGAAGTAAATACTTTTAGGGCACGCTTTAGATACATGCTTTAGGATGAACACACTTAAGCATTTATTTGTCTCACCAGATTAAAAAGGAAGTCTAGAGCAGTTGGCCTAGATACCAGTGCTTACAATGGATCTATCACAAATATTCAGTGCAGTCTCAGGATTTGACAAACTAAACCACTGCCTACAGAATATTTTCCAATTAATTTTCCATTTTTATTATATTGATTTTTTTTTCATCAACTACTTGGATTTAATTCAGTGCAGGATGTTTTCTATAGACTAATTAGCTAACTGTTTGGGGGAGTAATGAAAGCTGAAATATATATATGTGATATTCTAGTTAGGAGGAATCTGACTGCTACAGAATCTAGACCAACCAGATGAGGAAAAAATGTTATCTGCTTGTAAGCTCTATCAAGTTTTTGCCAGGATAAAAACAAATTGAGTTACCAAGAACATATTAATTAAATAAAAAATATTTTGGCTTATAGTTCCTATATAGTTCCTTATAGTTTTTGGCTATATAGCATAATACTGTACTATCCTTCCCCTGTGGCACCTCCATTTCCCATGTGCAGTGCTGTGGTATGTGGCAGATACGAGGTTAGCTCGGCATCTCTGTTGATCTGTTGTGCCAGAGCCCTGAATGCACTGACAGGCCTGGACGTCCCAGCTCGACCTGCCCCAGGGCTTCCTCCACCCCTCCCGGGGCCCAGCACCCCCATTTCAGCCCATCTCGGGGCCGCCAGCCCCTTCCCCAGCTCCATCACGGGGTCCAGTCCTGTCTCTGGCCCTGTCTTCTGTAGCTCCTGACAGGATCCCCTGGATGGACCCTGGACTGGGTGCATTGGTTGCTGTGCCTGGGGCCAGCGCTGGAGCCCGCTGTCCACCCTGGCCCTGCCCGACGTGTTCAGCCCCTGCGGGATGGCAGCCCGTGGGTGAGAGCAATGTCTGCGCTGCTGTCACCCTCCCCCAGCTCCTTCCCCGAGGGAGCAGCCAGCCCCTCGCTGCTCCCCAGCGTCTCATCTTTTTAGGTGTCTTCTGAGAGGCTAGAACATTGCTAGTCACTGCTCACCATCCACACGCATAGGTGTTTGTACAAGCACGGGCTGGTCTTCTCTTTCAGAACAAGTACACAGACTGGTTATTTTCACCTAAAAAAACCCCAAAAAAACAAAAAACCAAAAGCCCTCACAAGCCCAGGGTATAGAATCATAGAATCATAGAATGGTTTGGGTTGGAAGGGACCTTAAAGATCATCTAGTTCCAACCCCTCTGCCATCAGCAGGGACACCTTCCACTAGACCAGGCCTCTGTAATCTCTCATCTCCCTCTTAATATTGTATGAATATTGTAGGAATATTGTATTCTCCCTTGGAAGCTTGTAGGAGAAGTTCTCATCTCCCTCGGATATTGAAAACAGCTTTTCACTGAAATGACATCAGAGATGGCTAGGAAGTGTGGTCGAAGAGACTAGATGAGTGCTGGGTGCTAACGTGTATGCCAGTTTGGGAAGAGTGGTATGCAGGTTGGTAGAAGCTAGGTCCTGGCCTTAACCATACCCCTTTGGCTTCCGAGAGCTTCAGGCACACTGCCAGGCTCTCCATGCTTTGGTTGAATCCATCACATCAAGTACTGCTGAGATTTCAGAGAGGCAAAACTTCCAGCAGATGAAGATTGTACAATGAAGATAATAAAAACCTTTGTATATTTTGAAAATGATAGGGAATAGATTAATGTTTTGGCAACTGTAATGCAAAAGAAAAGAAGGGGCAACATGGCAGAAACCTCTGTGGCGTAACTGTGTTAGAAACAGCAGAGTTAATGAGCAAGTAATTCAAACGAATGGAATCAACACCAAAATATATAGCTGACATAGAAAACCAGGTGGGGCAAGAAATTAATCTGAGGGAGGGGGGGAAAAAAAAAAAAAGGTATCACAAAGATCTGTACAAACCCAATTATGTTTTTAAAGATCTGGGACTAGAAGGTTTAAATGATGAGAGCATATTGTAGCATGGCAATGAGAAGCAAGTTTCTCAGCCGAGGAGGAAGTGCTTAGACTACAAGAACACAAAAACAGGCATAGTATGACGGAGCAAAGCTCACCATAGCTACATTTCATGCATCCAACAGCAGCCATAAGCAAATAGAGAAAAACACAAGAACGAGGCAAGTACTTAACACCTGATACTCTACCAGCCTCTAACTGTCTTCATCTTGGGGACTTCCTACGCTCAATGTGGTTTCTGCTTATTGTAATCTTTGGAAGATTTATGTTCAATTAACTTGTGTAGTGGCCGTTTGATTCAATAGAAACATTGAGACCCCAAAGCATTCCCTACCTGGGGCTGTCTTTAACCAAAATAACCCCAACTTTTGTTTTTAACCAGGTTCTTACTGTCTTCATTTAAAGTTCTTTTCTTTTCTTGGAAGAGATATTGAACAGTCCCTCACAGATGAAATGAATGGCTGTAGATATGCTTGATTATTTAATGAGATAAGACTGCTTTTGAAAAGCCAACTTTGTAAGCAGTTTGCACAGCAAGTTTTAAATATTTGGCCATTTCCATGCTTTGAATGTCAGTCACTGTTGTCCTGCTTTGAAAGTATCTCATTATTCAGCATTTCAGGAAAAGGACACAGTTGTTAGCACACCTTACTACTCCAGCCTGGATAAATCCTAAGTATCTATGGCATACAAGAGTTTTCTCAGTCACTTCCAGCTTTCCTCTTCCTCTTTTTCTTGCTTTTTAATGAGAGTCTAGTTTAGACAAACAAAATAACTCTTTCTTAGATAACACTCTTATTATGCAGCACCATTTGGGTTTCAAGCAATGCATTAATCAACTGACATTTCAGAATGGCCAGAAACCTCAGATGCCACCCTAATATTTTCTGTCAGTGAACTGGACAGTGCCAAGGAGAAACCAAAGCTACATTTCCCCTTTCTATGGGCTTTATCTAAAAGACAACATAGGCAGTTTTGAACAACAATCCAAACACATCTAAACCCTTCTTTCCATGTAAGATGGTAAAATAAATCTAAATCCAGAAAGTAAACTTATTTTAATACATCCAACAGGAAAATAATATGGAAATAATTAAAATGAAATAATGTTTGTTTACATTAAGTGTTTTAATATTTATACTTTCTTACTTCTATATTTAATGACAAGTTAAAAGCACTAGGTAAAGCAATCTTTATAACAAAGTTATCCAAGGATAACAGACTTCCTCTGTTTAACATAACTGAAACAAGCAAAAATGCATCTTTGCTTTTGTTGGGCCTGAAATACCCTTCACCAAAGCAACACTTCCAGTTTTGTTTCCATGACAATATGTGTGACTTTTATGAAAGCTGTGGATCTTTTTGCCTGAGAGATGTGGCTGAACCAACATTTTGTTTGTCTGTAAGTCTGCTTTTTTTCTCTTCAGTCATGAGAAGGCTTTATTCAAGACATTTATTTACAAGAAGTTCTAGAGTCTTAAACTTCATTAATTACAAATATTTCATCTTTTCTTTTTCTTTTACCTAATTGTCAGCATCTTTACTGTAAGAATGTCCTCTTCATTATTTTTTCCTATTTCTGTTTCTATAGTATTTCACCTAATCCATTTCTGTTTTTTTTTTAATCTTAATAATATATACTTTTTCTGTCTTTAGCCAGACTAATTTTCTTCCATTTCAACTCCTTCAGTGCTTCATTGCCTTAATTCCATATACATTGAAGATTCTCCTCTCTTCTTATCTGAGTTACATAAACGTAATAGGAACTGTTTCTTAAAGTAGTCTTTTGATAATTATCTTCACTCCCTGTATTATCATTCTTTAATTAGCCTATTCTTGATCAGGTAACAAGTTTCTTCCTTAATACAGGGTCTATCTTCAAGATTATTTTTTTTCCCCACACATAATGTTACTTTATCTTTATCTGATTTTTTCAATTACAATTTTGAAAAATATTTGCTTTACCTATAACCTAATATAAAATTTCCATATAAATAGAAGTTTGTTCACACGAAGACCAAAGTCATCAAAATGATTGTTTCTTTACAAATTATTTTAAGACCATTTATTTTTCTTTTTTTTAAGTTTTGTTTTCTTTCCTTGTTCCATACTTTTCATTCTCCCCTTGTTCTATCAATAAAATGTTTTTATTGCTTCAGCAAAATATCTTACCAAAGTCTGTGAAATTATAACTTGCTACAAGTTGGTATTTGTTAAAGGTGACTAGAAGGGCAACCTCTGTGGGTTAGTTACTGCTTCAAAACAGTGGCTTCAAGGTCTCAGCAGAATTCAAAAATTCTTTATAACTGAACAGAAATAATTAGACTACAAAGTCCAGAAATCTTCACATTCCAGTTAGAAAACCAGCTGTTAAGAAGAAATTTCAAGACAAGCAAATGTTTTTTTTCTATTTGGGAGTCCTAAGAACTTTTTCATTAGGCTCTGAAGCTTTGCCTGTTTCTAGTGACTTGTTAAGCCACTGTTCTGACCCAGCAAGGTGATTTTATCTTTGCATTTCTTGCAGTTCAATCAAATCTTTCCAAAGCTGAGAGGGGAATATTTATATCATAGCTTCTTAAAATGTAAAGCTGTCACCTGTTTTAAACTGAAGACTATAAAATAGGCTAAATTTTATGTCATTTGGTGCATAATATTTATTTATGCTTATCTAATTAATTCTTGCCTTTTTGAAAAATAAATTAAAAAGCATTTTGCATGGCATAAATGAGATACATATACTTAGGTATTTCTGTATTATTTATGCATTGATTTTTGTATTGCTGCCTACTCCATCTCAAAAGGCTAACTTCTTACAGAGACATGTACTGGGAAAGATGGAATAAGCATAAAATGGATTGGATGTGGTTCAAGTAGAAATGTCAGCTGTGATATAAATGGTGTATCATGAATCAGCAGCAAGTAACTAGAGCTACTGCGATGATACAGTGGAGACCAACAACTGGACCCTTACCTTTTCAAATGATTGACATACAGATTGACGTACTTCATCTAGATGTCCCACTGTCCTTTCCCACACCTTCTGAACACTGAACACCACAGATCACCTTCTACAGATATGCTGATTTGTAGAGATAGGTCCTGTACTGTGAATACTCTTACAGCCTTCCTTTCTAGCAGCCTTTGCAGCGTCTGGCAAAAATATCATCAACATCTATGAACAGGCAGATGTGATGCCAGAGATTTCAGTTCAAAGTATTTCAGTAAAATAAAGGAAAGTTAATTTCCTTTTTGTGCCATATTCTGCTCATAACTACCAATTTTTAGAGTCTTCTAATGCATGTCATGGTCATGGAGCTGGCTTGCTTTAGACTCAGCATTTCCTCCTGTCAAAATATGTTCAAGCGTTTGACCATCTCAGCATTGGAGTTTCTATGAAGGGGAGCTCTTTTCTGGTGGTCAGTCATATCTCAATTCCATACACAAGAAAGTAAGTTTTATTCAATTACCATTATTATCCTTTATTATTTGCATTTAGTACACACAGTGCAATATCAAAAACCCCTGAGGAGGGCACCAGCAGCAATCACTTGGGATCCAAAGTATAAGCAACTGGATGCATTTCTAACTTCTGATCAGGCCAGTGAGTACTGGACATTGTCTATAACAGCCCCATTTAGTTTGACAGCAGGTGTGGCTATTGAATATATCCTAGATAAAAAAAAAAAAATACCCTTCTTGCTTACCTCTCTGGAAAAATCTCCACCAGTCTTGCGCTTCTGATCTGCAAATATTAGTGCAAGTTTAGAATAGTTTGGTGAGTTTTCATGCAGGATACTTATGCAGTCCTGTTCACCCATGTTCAAAAAAGATGATCTCAAGCTGGAATGCATTTTTGAAATGGTTAACAGGGCAATTAGGGGGCTGGAGAGCATATGGGAGATTGGCTCTCAGGACACTAAATCAAGAGCTGGAAGGAGATATCATCACTGCCTATAAATATAAAGATCAATGTAGGAGGAGAGCTTTTTAAACTAAGGGGCAGCAGTATAGCATAGATGAAGAGAATTTGGCATGAATTAATTCTAGTCTTGAAATTCAAAGAAGGATTTTAGTACTCAAAGCATTCAGGTTCTGGAACAGTCTTCTAACAGTAACAAAGTAAAAAAGCAATAGCTTGGTGCTTGATCGAATTATGAAAGAGATTGTGTTATATGATTGCTTGAAGCAGTTGCAGTTGGATTTGTTATAACCCAGGAAGTTATTTTCAGCTTTATTTCTTGTTTTTCTGGTATGGTATATGATCTGTCAAACCAGGCCCCCTCCCTTAACAATTCAAAGTGTGAGAAAGCAGTACCCATGACAGCTATGTGACTGCAACATGAACAAAATCATTAATAGTAAGGCATTTTTATAATACTCTTATTCTCCTCCGGGGAGAATAATCCAATCCATGGCTTGTTGGACAGCACCAGAGAGACTTATCGCAGACACGCATGTAATTTGTTCTCTTGGCCAGTACAAAAAGGAACGCTCTTAACCAAACAAGGAAACCAATTCAAGTTAATGTCTCCAATCACTGAGTCTGTGTTGAGTAATAGGTAACATCTCGCTTTGAAACAGAGGTTGCTGCTCTGCTGCAGACATTCACTGAGCATGCAGCTGTAAAGACGTTAGGTCTCCAAAGGACAGTCATTCTCATTCGGACCAGCTGAAGGAGTCCCAGCAAGTCTAAGAGATTTCAGCTAGCAGAGTTGAAGCATTCCACTGTGAAGAAAGATGGGTCTCATCTCATCTAACTTTAGATGTCTACAATACAGGCGTTTACTGCTGTGCTAATCACTCTGAGCTCCCTCTTCATCAGTAGGGAGGAAGTAAGTAATTATTATATGTAAGAAA
Organism: Antrostomus carolinensis; assembly: GCF_000700745.2. Classification (NCBI taxonomy): domain Eukaryota; kingdom Metazoa; phylum Chordata; class Aves; order Caprimulgiformes; family Caprimulgidae; genus Antrostomus; species Antrostomus carolinensis. The sequence continues at coordinate 10,833 of NW_010333737.1, forward strand.
AAAAAAAATCAAAGCACAGTACACCCTCTAATTCTGTGGCCTTTATTTTCAAATGGCACTATTCCAGGCATCAGAAATTGGAAAGCGCATTAACTGAGTGGTTTAGAATTCCTTTTTAGTTAGATTATTTTTCAACCTGCTTGAAGCAATGGAGTAGACAGCAAGAGATAAAAGAACTAGTAATGTTATTGCCACTAAGAAACAAATAAGACAATTAAAATAGATACCCATGCAGAGTTGCTATGCTTTACATAGACAGTGTTCTGAAAAATTTAGCTTCTCTAAAGGTATTTATGCACAAACTTTCTTGTAACACCCCAAGGATTTAGAATTGGAAATTATGGTTGCCAAGTTATCAAGGGTGATTTCAGTCTGTAAAAAAACACAAGATGATCTGAAAGTAGGTACCACTGAAAGCCGAATAAACTACTTATTTTCTTTTTAAGTTTGAGTTTTCCTTAGGCATGCAGAACTAAAACCACCCATGTCATTTTCACATCAAGAAATGCCAGTGGAGTGAAGTATTGTTTTAAAGTCAGTTAAGCTAATAATACAGGGTGAAGTCTTGTCCCCTGTCTCTGCAGGTCGAGAATGGTTCTGGTATACAGCAGAACATCTGCCTAGCTTGTTTCTACAGGAATTCTTACCTCTTGGTTTTTTGGAAATATCAGATGGTTTTTTAAAATTCAGTTTTTCTAGAAGAAGAGATAAGAGATGGAGTAAAAATGTGTATTTTTAGCAGGAGGAGAAGGAAGGCTCTTTGCAAGAGGAGAGGAGATTTTGATAGCAGTACTGTTGGGCAAATGAAGTCTTAAATCTTGGACATGTGGTCTGCAGGACTTGCCTGTGCAAGTCATCAAAGGCAAAAGACAGTGCCTGCTGATGAAAAGAGAAAAAACCACCGCCACCATTTTGACAACCAAAACAGTTCTTTGCATTCCATTTTCTCCACTAACTAACTAGACAAGATATCTGCCAGAAGTGTCACTAGTGGTGTGGTGAATATTTATGATTCTTTTGGACAGTAAGCATCATGCAGTATAACATTACTATCCTGAACCTTTTCCTTTTGGAGTCTGTGGAAAACCATCAGTACCTTTGGAGGGTCCAAGAACACAGAAACCCACCAAATGGAGAGATTCTTGACTGGCATACCTGCTCCTGAGAGAACAGTTCTACATCCTCATGGATCTTTTATCAGAATTCCTCCAGTAACATGATAGATGTGGTTGAGATATTGGTGGGCACTGATTAACCAAGGAAAGAAGGATGAGGAGATAAGTTCTAGGGGGATGTAGTGTTAGTAATTAGTATGTAGTACATGCAAGACTATTAGCACCATCCTCTATTCTATATATGTGGTCACAGCACATGAGGAAGTGGAGCCACACAACTGTGCAGCCCCAGTTAACATGGCATAATTTTTGTGAGGGACTTTTGGTCCTCGGAAAAGGACTTATGAAATTCTCCTGATAAACTTTAAGGATGATAAGAATTACTCTAAGGATATCTGTAATCAGCAATAAAGCTCACCTAGAAAGAAAGAAAAAAACCCATGTCTCCTTAAAATACTAGTCCATCCTGAATTTGAAATCCAAGACAAATACTTTTTAAAGATTTGAATGTTAAGATACCTTAAAAAATACACTTTTTGCCCATTTATATAGCTAGTTAGTAGGAGTTATGCAATGTTTGCCCCTTGATAATGAAAATTGATGTTTAATACCTTGTAGCTTTCAAGAATCTGTCTCAGGCTCAGTTTTCTAATGAGCAAAAAGGCAACCTTACCCAGAGAAGTATTGCATTCAATATGCTTACTAATGTAAAAAAGTTGGTGTGGCAGCATATGAGTAAGCCAGACTGCAGTAGCTGTGTTTGTGTACAGTATTGTCTAGCTCAATCTAAATTGCAAAGATAGTAGACAGAGAGGTGTGGTGAGGAACATCTTAAATCAAACAAGTGTCAGCTGGGCCTTGTTTCCTGATTTAAACAATTACATAGCTGGATAACCTATACTTAAAACCACAAAACCTAATGAATAAGCACTAAGACTACTTGACCTATATTTGAAGCAATTGCTAGCTTCTGTTCTCTGTATTTAAGTTGAGTTCTGTCTCATTTAGCTTTAGCAGAAGAAGGTGCTTTTGGAAGCAGCCAGCTCTGCTCACAGAGTTGTCTCTCTGTGATAACCCCATCGGGCGTCAGGGGATGGAACATCACCCTTGCCATTTCTGTTCTGCTAGTTTGGGGAATGCATTTTGGCAAAAAATTCCTCTACCTTTGGAAAATGGAAGTAATTTTTTTTTTTTTGCAGCAAAATAATATTAAAAAAATGCTGTTTGCCTTCTCTGTCTACTGAAGCTTCCTGATTGGGATAGGTTTTGTCCTAAATATGTATGCTGGTCCTCCTTTCAACATGGCCAGTGCCCAAGGGAGTAGGAAAACAGATATTCAGATGTGAAAAAGTTGTTTGCGACAATTTTTCCTTCTCTCCTTCCCATGTTTTTTACTTCTAAGTGCCATCACCTTGAAACAATAGGCCCATCAGCTGTACACTAGTTTTGGGCAGAATCACAAAAAGGTTGATAGAGAATGCAATCAGCATGAAGGTGTTTAATTAATGGTAATCAACATGGCTTTGTCGATTGTGTCTTATCAAACTCTGATATTGTTTATAGTTGGATTTAAAGCATGGTTAATACAAGTAATGGGTGTAATATATTTAGATTCATGACATTCTGATAAAATTTAAGAATATACAAAATCAATACAAGCTACTTCAAGCAAATTAAAAACTATCCAAGTAATAGATTGCAAAATGTAATTGTATATGTAAATTGCAAATCACCTGTTGGGGTGTTTTTAGCAGGTCCTGCAGAGATCTGCTCTTTACCTCATGTTGTTCAATGTCTTTGTTAAACTGGGAGAAGATACAGTATCAACCAATAAGGTGGATTCAATCCCTATAAGACTGGGGGACTGGTGGGATTGAAGGAAACTAAAACCTAAAATAACCCACTGAGTGGAAGACTATTCAAATAAGTAGACTATTATAGGTTGGGGGCCATCTTGGTTACAATGACCATGAGATTGTGGAGTTTAAAATCCTGAGGGAAATGAGGAAGACAAATAGTAGAATCATAACCCTGGACTCTTGGAGAACAGATTTTGGCTTATTCTGGGATCTACTTGGCAGTATCCAATGGGAAGCTGCCATGAAGGACACCAGGGCGCAGGGCAGCCAGTTAACTTCCTCAGAGAATAAAATCAGTCCATTCTGATGTGCAAGGAGATGAGCAAGTGTGGCAGAAGTTAAGCATGGATGAACAGGGAACTCCAAAGTGAGCTCAAACACCAAAAAGAAGTGTGTGAAATGAGGTAGGAGGAATAGACTTCTAGGGAGAAACATAGACATGGTAACCAAGCATGCAGGGATGAACCTGAGAAAGCCTAAGCTCACCTGGAGCTGAGACAAGCAGGGAACGTGAAGGACAAGATGAAGGGCTTCTCTTAGTACATCAGCAGCAAAATGAAGGCCGTGGAAAATTATTTTTGTGGGGTTTAATTACATAAATCCCAGCAGCAGCAATTTTTAGATGGATCTGGTGAGTTTTAGGTGGATCTGGCCCATTTTTATTATAAATGTTACAGTAATTATAAAGCTACAGTATTTCAGTCTGGTTTTGGACAAATAAAGAGATTAACAGAAAGTAGACAGTTCTGGTAGAAGTTCCCAGGGTACCCAAATATGTGGATGAAATCTGCCTACTGATACATACTTTACATACTTTGAAGGTATAAAATATATGCTCCCCACACCCCAACAGTGCAAAGCACAGGGCCAAGCCTAAATTTTTCAGGCATATTTTTCCTCTTGTTATTGATAAAACCCAAGAAACAACCTGAAAACAGCAAGTCATTCCACTAAGGGTAGCAGAATAACTATAGTCCTCCTCTACTCTCTAAGTTTTGCAGACAGATACAAAGCAGTGAAACAAATCTCAAACTTTAATACACTGGATTATACAGAAGAAGTCATATTCATAAGAATTATTAAAACTATAATAGATTTAGGCAGGAATCTTTTCAGATAAAAACATTTTTGACAAATTAAAAATCAAGGAACAATGAACCTTCCAAGTTGCTAGGTCTGGCACAAAAATATTGAAATGCAGTAGCTGCCTCCAAGAGGTTACTGGCAGAGTTTCAGAAAAGAAGATAGGAAAGCCCAAGAAAACAATGAGATGATTTGTCAGGGGTCATGGACTGCCTAGCTATTACTGAATTTCTCTGTAGACAATCTAACAGGAAAGGGGGATGTATAGCTCTATAATTCATGCTATCTTCTTTGATTCTTTTTCCACTTTACTTACTCCAGAGCTGACAGGAATCCATAGGAGTCGTGCAGTATCCTGTTCAGCTGCAAATTAGGCAAAGAAATACAGATTTAAGCATACAGTATTAGATACACAACTTAGAAATTTTGACTAAACTTTTCCTTTATGAGATCTGAGGTATGGTTATTATTATGGAAAGGTCAAAATCAGCTAACAGCTAAAATTAGATGATGAGCAAGTAAAAGGGCTAGTTCTAGGGAAGGTACTTTTCCTGTTTTGGTGGAAATCAGCATCAGAAATTTCTGTCCATTGTCCTTTTTCAGTCAGAGCTCCGCTCCTTCCAGAGCAGCAATGGAGAAGAGCATTCCCTTCCTGCTAGCTCCAAGGAGAGTGAAGAGAAGAAATTTCTCCCTCACTCAACAGAAAATATCACATAAGTGAAGAAATAAATGAGTAACAGACCAAAGCAGGTTCGGTGAGACAGAAAAAACAGAATGTTTTGAGAAAGGACACAATGGAGAAGGATGGGAGCAGTGAAATAATAGAAAAAATAGAGTTATTTATAATTAGAAAAAAACCCTTAAAAACTCTACAACAAGCTAGCATGGAATAAGGAGGAATAACTAATGGCAAAGATGAGAGAGCAACAAGAACACACACTTTATATCGCAGTAGAGAAAATCCTGCACCAAATTCTGCATTCTAATAACAACATTTCAGGGGGAATTGTGAGACAAAACTGAGAGAACAGGAAAGTACTCAGAGTATCTGATTTTAGATCAGACCTCTGTGCCAGCTATGCACATGGGACAGCTGGGAGAACATGGTTAGAGGTAGCGCTTGCAGTTTTGAGTAACGCTTGCTTTTTTATAAAACTTAACTTTTTAATGCGAATTCATAGAAAAATGTCAGAGGAATCTATTTTTCCAGTTCCAAACTTTAAAATTTTCTAAAATGCTAGACATTACGTCAGACATTTTTGAACGTTCTGGAATTTGTAATTTTTCTTTGCTTTTTTTTTTTTTTTTTTCATCAGATCAAGTCCATCCTTCTCATGTGATTGAAAATAATAATATCTATTTACCCATTTTGTCTATTTCACTACCCACAACACCTTCCATTGTGCATACACCAAAATACCTGCTGACCTGACAAGGGTTTGATAAGGACAAGTGCTCTTTTCAGAAACCTTCTCTTGACTCTCTTCACTCCTGCTCTTCCTATTTATTTCCCTTTGCTTACAACATGATAATAATGCAATGTTAAGAGAAACAGTGTAGGTGAGAAACAGAGTAGGTATAAATCTGTTGCCTTAATTTTAGATGTAGATTAAGATTCAGGAAAAAAAAATCTATTGAGGCCGCAATGAGCCTTATTACACTGGACAAGTCAAGAACTGCAAAGTTTTATTGGATTAGCTTCTAGCTGCCAGTGTCCCTTTCATTATCACTGTGTCCCTTCAGTTTGATGCTGTGTTGAAGCTACTTCATGTCAATCTTACTCAAAGACATCAACAGGAGGTGGTGTGAAACTTCATAACGATGATCATGTAAAGCCCAGACTGAAAACAGAGACCATGCATGTCTGCGTATCAGCAAGAAAGAAAAAATGAAGACTAATATGCTAAAAGGTGAACCTCTTGCTTGACAAGGAAGCGCAGACAATGTCTGAGGACTATGCTATTTGAAGACCTATGATACCTGAAAATCCCCACCGGTATAAGAATGCAGACTTGGCTATCACAAGATTCAGTTTATTGACTGAAACTGCATAAATCCAAAGGGTGACAAGTGTCAAAACAACAAGTAAAGAAATATTTTTTATAGAATACCATTACTTGCTGTATTAGGTACCTAATTTAAGCACAGTCTCATTAAAAATGTAGACACTTTGAGTGAACAGGCACTCAAATAGGCACTTTGAGTGAAAGAGAAAATGTCTGCTTAACTGCCTCTATGACTGAAACAGCTAGTGGAGATTTGAACATCTCAGCTAGGAAGTCTGGTCACCAACTAGGATTACAGTAAAATAAGTTAGTAAAATCATGAAAGTGTTGATTTTTTACTTACAATGTTGTTTTGTGAAAGCCTTGACTTTCTAAAGAAACAACAGATTCCCTTTAAATGAAACCCTGGCTACTGCATAGAGGTATGTATCCACAAGAGCTATGCTGATCATCAAAATTTCCCTGCAATGTCTTTAACTATTGACAATCTAACTATTTACTCATTTAAGTCATGACAGGAAAATCAAAACTTTGGTAGGTCTATTTAAAAATCATCATTTTTTTGGAGAATAAGAAAGGAGAATGAAAGTGAAGCTGAGGGATGGAGGAGACTAGAAATGTAACTTCATCATTTTCACGGGTGCTACCAGTGTATTTTTATACTTGAACATTTCAAGAACCTGGGCTAAGTTTCCTCACAGCTATTCATATCTTGTCTCTTAGAGGGAACACTGAGAAACAGTGAACCCGGCATATTTTTGAAAAGCTGCTTCAGAGCTTTAGAACTTCCCGTGCTAATGGAGGTTCTCAATGTTCTGTAATTTTTATTTTTTGTTCTCAACCTGTCCACTCTCCAACAATCTTTGCACTAAAACGAGTTGCTACTATGAAAATAAGAAAAAAAACCCAATTGTACTCCATAAAATACTCTGTAGGAATGTCTGAAAGATGAGTGTTTAGGCACAGATGAGTTGTTACATGCTTATTCCTCATACTCTATGGAAAAGTGACAGAAACTGCTATTATATAAAAGCATTCGATCCTGTTAAGTTTAGTTCTCCTGGTTTGGGCTCAACAGACTCACCCAGAGATAAAGATGCTTAAGTGTCTGTTAATGGCAGCAGTATGGAAACCTGACAATAATACTGAATGAAGAGATGCCATGTGATTTGCGTCCAGTTCTGGAGCCCCCATCAAAAGAGAGACCTGGAGCAGCTAGAACAAGTCCAGGGGAGGGCCACCAGGATGATCAGAGGGCTGGAGCACCTCTCCTATGAGGACAGGCTGAGAGAGTTGGGGCTGTTCAGCTTGGAAAAGAGAAGGCTCCAGGGAGATCTTATAGCGGCCTCCCAGTACCTGAAGGGGCCTACAAGAAAGCTGGGGAGGGACTTTTCATAAGGGCAGTTAATGACAGAACAAGGGGAAATGGCTTTAAGGTGAAGGAGGGTAGGTTTAGATTAGATATTAGGAAGAAGTTCTTTCCTGTGAGGGTGGTGAGACACTGGAACAGGTTTCCCAGAGAAGTTGTGGATTCCCCCTCCCTGGAAGTGTTAAAGGCCAGGCTGGATGAGGCTTTCAGCAACCTGGTGTAGTGGAAGGTGTCCCTGCTGATGGCAGGGAGGTTGGAACTAGGTGATCTTTAAGGTCCCTTCCAATCCTAACCTTTCTATGATTCTATGATTCTATGATTCTATGATTCTATGATTCTATGATTCTATGATTTGACTCCTGCATCTTCTGTGTAGCGGCCAAATTCTGTGCAATCTCAATCTTTTAACAGAACCTCTATCTATCTATATATAACATGTAATATGTTTTTGGTAGAATAAAGCTAGTCTAGGATGATGGATTCTCCAGTTGTAATGTCATATTAGTTTGGTCTCTTTATAACACAAATTCTATTTGTGAATATTAAAATGATAATTAATTAATGTTTAATTCAGCCACTGCAGACTAAAAAGCCCTGTTAAAAATCGTAAAATCCACCAGAAGCAGAATTTTGGATTGATAATAGAAAATAGGTGCTTTTTTTTTTCCCCCCCTTCCCCCTATGTTAAGGAGACAAAAACCAGCTTTTTAGTTTGCTTGATGGAATTTCACTTTGTCTGTGAAAAAATAATAGCTGGATATTGTTAAGTTATTTTCATTAGTCTGCTTGTTTGGAAGGCAGTTGATTGACTTGTTAGTAGACTATTGTCCACGGATATAATGGAGAATATATGGATGTCATTATAAATCTGGGTCTGACATTTATGTTGGTATAAGTCTGGATTTATGCCTCTGGAATTAATGGAGCTGCACCAATATCAATCCCAGGCAAATTAGGTCAATGGAATACAAAATGGTAAACAGAGCTGCACCAAGTCAGTTTCCAATACATGAAAGGAGTCTAAAACCAAAGTGAAATTCTGGATCTGGCATTTGCAACTAGCTTAACGTAGCTAGCACAAGCAATAATGGTGAAGATACAATGACATGGTCTTCCATGCACTCAAGTACCTACAACACAAACTCCCTCCAAATCTTGGGTGTACAACTGAAAGTTTGCGCTGCTTGCATATTGCTTGCAACAGTTAGTTGGATCAGTCTAACAGAGATTTGCTGCCACATCCTGTACTCACATCTGTTATCAAGAATACTCATGCTCCTTAAGAGGTGTACCTTATCACCTCATTTCCAAATGCTTTGAGTCTTTATAGTTTTTTACCTGTTTGAAAATTAGTGAAGGAGCATTCTACATTTTCTTTGAACATCTGCAAGTAATTATCCAATGTACAAAGCAGGGGTGATTCAATTAAAGAGGACAACAAATGAAATTTAGCCCCATTCTCCTTTAACTTTGGGTGCTTTGAATCTGGAATGAGTCCATGAGACCCTGTGGAACCAGGGCAAATGTAAAGAATGGATTTGTTTTGATCTCAAACACAGGGAGACAAATACTCCTTTTCTCTAGTACTTAAGGGGCATTTCCTGCCATCTAAAAAGACTGTTGAGCCCCTGCCCAACATATTGACCTCTTCCCAAGCTAGTTTCTTTAGCTCAGATATGACATTATGTGTATTGGGTCTGGCTGGGATGGAGTTAATTTTCCCCATAGCAGCCCTCAGAGTGCTGTGTTTTGTATTAGTAGCTGGAAAGGTGTTGATAACACCCCAGTGTTTTGATTACTGCTGAGCAGTGCTGCACAGCACCAAGGCTGTCTCTCCAACATTTCCCCCCCCAGTAGGTTGGGGGTGCGGAAGGTCTTGGAAGGGGACACAGCCAGGACACCTGACCGAAACTGACCAAAGGGAATATCCATATGATGTCTGCTCAGAAAGAAAAGCTAGGAAAACTGAGGGGGAAGGGGGGGCATTTGTTATTTATGATGTTTGTCCTCTGGAGCAACCATTATGCATACTGAAGCCCTGCTTCACAGGAAGTATCTGGACATCACCTGCTGATGGAAAGTAGAGAATAAATATTTTAGTTTTCCTTTGCTTCCGTGCATGGCCCTTGCTTTGTTCTTCTATTAAACTGCCTTTATCTTGACCCATGAGTTCTTGTTTTTTACATTTTATTTTCTTTCCCCCCCATCCTGATGAGGAGGGGAGTGATAGAGTGGCTTGGTGGGCACCTGCTGTCCATCCAAGATCAACCCACCACAGGTATAAATGGTAAGGTTTTTGTACTGGGGGCCTGCACGGGCAGCCTCTGTAGGAGTAGGTCAGGGACTGCCCTGTGCCAGACACAGCTGGTTCAAGCCAGCTCAGCAGTGGATCCACGGCATGCCAAAGCTAAGCAAATCAGATAAATTTGTGGTGCCTCTATGATGACATAATTAAGAAAAGGCAGAAAACAACAAGGGTGATGGAACAAGTGAACAACAGAGAGAACAACAAGGACACAGAATTAGGAGTCACTCCACGGTGGAGCTGGTTACACCCCTGAAGGAACTGTGGTCTGTGGCGTACTCAAACTGGAGCAGGTACTTCCCTGAAGAGACTGTGGCCTGTGGGCAAACTCATGTCAAAGCAAGTACTTCTAGAAAGGATTGCAGCCTGTTGAGGACCCACATTGAAGCAGATATTTCTATGAAGGGTCTGCGGCTCATGCAGTGGACACTGCAGCAAGTACCCCTCCTGTTGGGACTATGACCTGTAGAGGAGCCCACAATGGAGCAGAGGAAACACTAAGCAGGAAGGGGCAGTGGATTAAAAAAGGAACAAAGCAGCAGAAGGAAATAGCTATGCACTGACACCAACCTCCTGTGCCATCTGTTGCCTCCGCTGATGGGACTGAGTGTAACCTGCAGTGATAGGAAGGAGAGTGGAGATTAGGAAGCGAGGAGGAGAGATGTCCAGAGTGAAGTTGAACCTGGAAGTGGGAGAGAAAAGGTGTCTTCCCTAAGTGTTTAAATGTTTGTCTTCTTTGTTTCCCAATACCCAAATCAATAATTAAATGTTTTAAGTGAAATTCCACAAGTTGAGTCTGTTTTGCCAACTGCAGCAACTGGTTGTGTTGGGTTTGTGTGGGAGTGCCATTTTTGCTAGTGTAGGAAGGGGCTATAGTATGTGGAACCTGTGAGAAGCTTTGAGAAGCTCCCCTGGCTCCGAGGCAGACCTGCCTCCCACCCAGGCTGAGCCAATCAGTGACAGGGAAATGCCTCTGTGAATCCATATTTATGATGGGAAGAACCAGTTTGGCAAAGAGGAATAGTGATCAGGAAATATCAACAAAAACAAAAGAAGACAACAACCAGATGGGAGAGAAGGGAGGACAGGTGAGAGAGACAACCACAGACACCCAGGTCAGCAAAAAAAGAGAGAGGGGGTGAACGGAGTTTCCCCTGTAGCCCATGGAAGTTAATGGCAGAGCAGACATCTACATGTAGCCCATGGAGGACTCCATGCCAGAGCAGGAGGCTGTGCCCAAAGGCAGCTATGACTGTGTGGGGAGCTCGCGACAGAACATAAAACCCCAGAGACACTCACACCAGAGCAGAGGTAGAAGGTCCGCCAGAGCAGAGACCCATCTCCAGCCTATAGTGGTCCCCATGCCAGAGTCGGGGGCTGTGCCCAAAGAAGTCCATGACTCCATGGGAAGCCCACATTGGAACACTTTGTTCCTGGACTGTTATAGGCCATGGAACAGGCCTGTAACAGTCCAGGAGGGATCTCATGCTAGAAAGAGTGGCATACAAACTAACTGCAACCCCCATTCCCCATTCCCCCTGTGCTGCTGGTGGAGAGGAGGTAGAGAAATTTGGAGCAAAGTAATTTGAGCCCGGGAAGAAGGAAAGGGTGGGGGGAAGATGTTTTAAGATGTGGTTGTTATGTCTCACTTTCCTACTCCGATTGACTGGTTAGAAATGAAATTGATTTTTTTTTTTACCTCAAGTTGAATCTGTTTTCCCATGACTATAATTAGTGAGCCCTTCCTGTCCTCATTTTGACCCATGAGCCCTTTGTCGTGTTTCTTCCCACCATCTCACTGACAGGGGGGAGTGGGTGGACGACTGCATGGTCTTAGCTGCTGGCTGTAGCTGAAAGCACATCACTGGTGTGTGATTTCCTTGTCTTTGTTTTAAAGTTTTGTCTTTGTTCTTCCTATTTTCTTCACATTCTCACTGCAGGAAGGGAAGGGAGGGAAGAGAGAGCAAATGGCTCTCTGGGTGCTTGGCTGCTGGCTGAGGCCATCCTGCCACACATTAGACTTGGCAATGCATCCTGTCAGTGGTGGGTAGCAGCAGAATAAGGTTTCCACTCACACCTTGTTTGCAGTTTGATGGCATTTACTGTGCATCTATGCGCCTTTAGTGACTTCAATAAACAAGTTTCTCACTTTGCCCATGATTATTCTGGATTCTCTGCAGATCACAGAATCACAGAATATTAGGGATTGGAAGGGACCTCGAAAGATAACCAAACTAATCCACTGAAGCTTACAAATAAAAGGTTTTTGTTGTGATAAGTGTAAGGCTTGTCGAAGGATTGGGCTATGAGCCATGGAGAACCCAAGCTGGTCAAGAAGCCGAGAAGAAGGCGGGCGCTGTCCGTGGTGCTGAACGGGCTCGGCGTGAGCTGCTCGGCACCGGCAGTGCAGTCCGGTAGGAAGGGCAACAACTTCGACGGGAATAACCAGTACTTGAAAAAACAAACACTTTGCCTAAAACTTTTAAAATGTACCGTATAGTTAGATGTACAGTGGTCCAAGAGCCCTACTATTATCATCTATGAACAAATGCAATTTTTTCACTATTCATACCAAACAATCCATATTACTGCCATTACAAATGGATATCAGCATCTGCCCACTCAGTTCAGGGTGATGAAAATATAAACATTACACTTAATAGTTGCAGATTTTCCGTATTAACTAATAGTTTTCCATTTGAAAGTGACAGTGGGGTTTTTTTGGAGAGAAATGGGATTAACACCACAATTAAATCTATTTATGGAACAGCCAAATGGAGTCAGGAGAAAACAAATTCATCTATGTATCATAGATTCATGGTGTTTAAGATTAGAAAGAGTGCTAGATTACTCAGCCTGACACTCTGCCTTTCATAAATCGTGACATTTCACCCACTTACCTCTGTCTTGAACTCAGATATTAGTATGGTTAAAGCTTCCTTCTGAAAGGAAGATAGGTTAGAATTAAAGAAATCAAAATTTATTTTTCCCTTCCCCCACTGTAATTGCTTTCTCCATTAGAGAGGAGAACTTGGTATTTTCTTTCTGTGAAACAACATATCCAAGTAACTTCTTAATGCCCCCCCTGCTAAAAATAAGCACTGAGCACTTTAAGTCTTTCATGAGATATTTTCAGCTATTTCCTGCCCTTTCCTCTGATTTTTCAGCACCAGTTTTAAAATGTATGTACCACACATGGAGGCGGCACACTGGTGTCACCAATGCCACATGCAGAGTAAAAAACATTTTCCTGTTTCTATTCACTGTTTGTACATTCACAGATTGTGCTACCTCTTTGTGCCATAGCATCACAATGAGAACTCACATTCTCGTCCACTGTGACTCCACAATTTATTTTAAAGTCACTATTTTTCAGTTTAGAATTCTGTATTCTGTAGGGATGGCTGTATCTTGCTGTATTAAATTACAGTTTGTTTGAATAGACAAGTCTACCAGCTGACCCAAATCACACTGACTTATCCATATTCACTGTTTGTTACCACTCTGCCAACCCTCATGTCATCTGCAGCTTTTATTAATGCTGATTTTATATTTACTTTTAGGTCACCCAGGAGAATGTTGAATATTGTAAAATTTAGTCATGAGAAAATCCATCAGAGACACACTACCCGGGGATGATTCCATATTGACAGACAATGTTGCAGACTATCATTTCTGAGTCCACTTATTATGCACTTCACAGGTATTGTGTGGTCCTAATTGTTTAACAGAATGTCGTGAGGTGCTCAGTCATGCTCTTTACTAAAGTCTACATTAAATCATCTCAGTTCCTTTAGCAAAGGAATTCTTATGTCAAAGATTTAAAATTACCTACTTTCATGTTAGCTGAAATTTGTATCCTCCTCCCTTTTAATTCCTATTAAAAACAATATATCAAAAGATTCATTGCAAATGTTCTGTGTTTTAATTCTGCACTGCCCTCGCTGTAAATTGCCATTGTAAAACACTCTTCCAGTCTTATTTTCAGTATATATTCCCATGCTTTAACTTTCCCTTTAAGCACATATCCTACAATATCCTTTTTATTGTGATGAGCTATCTTCTACACCGTATTATTCAGAGCAGCCAAAGCTGACTCACAAAAGATTCATTATTTGTTGTCCCATAACTGCTGCTATTTACATACATTTCCTATGGGATATTTCCACTCTTCAAACCATAGAGAACTCAGAGTGTGTATGCAAACTGGCTACTAAAAGGTGAAATGAGGACTGTGGTGCTACAACCACAAAGAAAGTCACATCTAGAGGTGTGTACTGGTAGGGAGTAAAGTGGGAAAAACAGTTAAGCAAGGAAGTTAGTAATACTTAGAGTGCAATATCAGAATATAACCCTTTCTTCATAGCCCCTGAGTGTCAAGGAGCTGCTTGTTTTTGTCTGGTAGAAATGAAACTTGGTTTTTCAGGCCAAAATTATACATGCGGTAGCATTTTAAAACTAAGCATGAATATTTACAGTTTTAAAGTTCTAATTTAGATGTAAAACAGTAAATCAAGGACATTTTGAGAAAAAGCAGCCAGTCAATCTTGAATAGGCCCCTGAACAACCAGAGACTTTTGTCAGCACATATGGTTGTCTAACAGGGCGCCTCAGAACAGTGGGTGATATTATGTGCCATATGTGCTGCTATACCAAAGACTGATTTGGTTTCTGGTAATACTATAACCAAAGAATAAACTCTAAAATAACCTAGCTCTTCTTAATCAATATCAGCATCTTATTATTTCATCTGTATTTCATTGCATTCTTAATGGGCTAAAATCATGCCTTTTAGCTGTCTGGAGAAAATATGAGGAGGAATGGATTACCTAAACAAAACAAAATTTTCAAAGTGGATTGTCATCTTGCTATTCATTTGATTATTTGAAATTCATAAGGACAACAATTATACTTTACTGAAACAAAAATCAAAGAAGAATGACTAAAAAAGTAAGCAATGTCAAAGCTCTGGTATTTTGTCTCATGAAGTTCATAGAATAGCATAGAACTTACCTGTAATACCCGTAAAGGTGCGATAATATGGTAAGAAATATTTTCCTGACGAGGACTAATTTAGTACCGTATACTTAGAAATTCACAAATTTATATAACTGAGTTTCATCAGATCTCTAAATAATCCTTTGCAATAATGAACTTCATTTCTTGTGATGCACTGCACATTTGAAATTTGGCCTGAAATTTCAGGAAGTAATTTGGTTTGTGTACTTAACTCAAAATAACTTGTGGAATCTGATTTCCAAATAGCAAGTTTTCAATCACTGTGAAGTTGAAACACGTCTGAGACATCTCAGTTTGAATACTTCATGGTGAAACACCTACATCAACAGTCGCTTTTGATAATTTAGGTGAGGAAGTCTTTAAAGGCTAGAGCTAGTACTTCTTAACCCAGTATTTGCAATTGCAGCTGTCTTCACTGTAAGCAATTTCAGTTATTTTCACTTACAAAGAATCATTTACCCCCCTAGTAATTTTCATTACCTCTCTGTAAATTTCTATTTTTAGGAACTCTCCAGGCAGGCTTGAACTTTAGCTGTCAGAAGCAGGCAAAGTTCTACTGGAAGCCATAGTTCAACTAAAGATTTGGCTCTACAGCCATATACAGAAATCAATGAGATTTCCTGGACTGAGTGCAATTTTCGAAGTAAACAGATTAATGTGAGTGTGCCATCATATCTGCACTCTCCATCCAACTTCTGCTTTTAAAAATTAAATATTCTATACACAAATGTGCTTTACAGACTAAGCTCTAAGAACAAGAGGGAAGTCATATAAAAGATCTGAAAATGTAGTAAAAGGCTCTGAATGTCAGAGGACAGTGTAGGGTGGGTCTTTGTATGTGTTGGTGTGCCCTTTGCTGTCAATCAGCTCTGCTAGTAAAATGAAGAGGTCACAACCTCACCCTTTCATCTGGCACATCAGAAAACCAAAAGAAGAGCAGTCTGCCTGAAATGGTCTCACATGAAGAGACAAAATGCCATGTTGTCCCTGACTCTCACTCTGTGACGGGACCTATCAGAGCAGATTTTCTTTTTTCTAATTCCCAACAGCTGCTGGTGTTCGGTTATTCAAATGCACTTTTTCAAACCCAGCACCAGTTACAATCGCAAGCAAGATAACCTGCATCTCCTACTTTCCCAAAACCTCATTGCAATGTGCAGGCAGTGTCACAGGGTTGTCCAACACCAAGGCTAGACAATTTTGTCGTGAGGTAAGACCTCTTTCTGGAACCACCATAATTCATAGGTTCCCTCTATCATTTATCCCAATGCACATTACGTTCAGGAAATCCACGTGTTTTTGGTCTGGGAGGGGACCTTGTCAAAAGATTTGTTTTCCTGCTACTTATATTGTAAGAAGGACATTATAACTATAGCATCACATTAATTAAAATTACAAATAATTACAAAAACAGATTAAGGACGATCTTGAATCATTGTAAAAAAAAAAAAGTAGTCCATACATTTAATGAAAAACTGTGTCACCTGAAGAAAAGTAACAATAGCAATGCTTCAGATTCTTCTTGATAGACATTAGGAACAGGAAAGACAGTGTATAGTGCATATGCTCTGAGTGCACCAATTAGCTTTGATTGCCCTGCGAATGCCTGGGACCTCACCTATGCAACCTCCACCTCTGTCCCGCTAGCTCCATTTAAGCCCAGGCCCAGGCCCTAGTCCTTGCCTGAGCTACACTGTAGGTAGGTCTGTGTCCAGCTCTGTTCCTTGATGATCCTGACTTGCTGACTGGATTTCCTGTATTGACCTTGAACCTAACATACCACTTTGCATATATCTGATCACTGGATTCTTGGCTGAGCCTATTACTGTCACCAACCCTGCTCTGTTTTTCTTGCTTGGATATGGTGGGACTGTGGCCTTGTCACTGTGGTCACTGCTCCTACCTACCTGAATTGTGGTCAGCTCCCCATCTGCTTTCATGATGTGGCCCCATTCTTGTTGCTCCTTGCCATACCATATAGTTGACTAACTAAATCAGAGGCCTCAGAATCAAGATTTTCAGTCCATTCACAATTTTGCCATTGGTTCCTAATTTTAAAGGAAATCACTTCATCTCTGTGCTTTCTAGTCTTTGGCTGTATAAACAGATGTTGCAGTTAGCTATTGACATCTTTAACTTCTTTCCAAGGGAGGTTGCAGTTTAGGAAGCTCTAACCCATTTTCTTTCTGGATTAGAGATCTAAACCACCAAAATGTCTTAATCCAACCTTTAACTGGTTGAGGTTTAACTCTTCAGTATGCAGCATACTCTCAAAGCGACTCAGCAATCACACTGGAAAAAGGATATAAGTAGTCTTCTGTCAAATCCTATCCACAAGCCAATTTTTTCTCACCTGAAATGCCAAAGCAAGACAGAGCACAAAGCAGGTTGCACTCCTTTTCCAGGTCCCATTTGGTGAACATTCAATGTGTTGTCCAAATCAAAGAGAGCAGGCATGATAGCTGTATTTCTAGGTGCTGAACGTTAAATTAAGACTGGGTAGAGAAGGTATCTGAGTCTTAATTTTGCTCTTCTTGCTTTCACAGTGAAAAATATGAAACCTGGAAATGTGGAAGATTATCCTGAGCCAGGACATATCCTCCAGCAGAGCAAGAAATGGTGCCATTTCAAGACTGGAAAAAGCCTCTTAGGCTTGTCAGATCAGACTGGCTTCTGCAGTGAGGAGCTGTGTATTGGAAAGACAAGATGTCATAAGGGTCTCTTTAGCTATACCTACTCCATACTGATGGGCTAAACAGGGAGAAGTTCTGTACTGGGACCCTGAGGACAATCAGAGCAGTTTGGCCCAGTCCATACTTTTTAAACAGTTTTAGCCTCCAAAACACTATGGGATTATTTAAGTTCTTCACAGGAACTGGCCAGCTTGTGTTGTCTTGAACCAAGAAAGCGAATTGTTTGGCAGAGGCGATAGCTGGTGTAAGAGAAAACCTTACTGCTAAAAACTAAAAAGTAGAGATGACTGCCATCCAATGACTATGTCCATTCTGTGGTGCTCTAGCTTATCGATACAGACAAAGCTTATGATGCTGTTCAGATACACTTCACATTTAGTTATACTCTTTGGATCTTTTGGCTTAGTGAGTCAGAGTGAACAAAGACACGTTGGGCTGTGGTGGTTTCACTTGGTTAGCACTTGGCAAGCAGCCAAACACAGCCACTTGCTCACTCCCCTCACCCCAGGGGTTAGGGAAGAGAATTGGGGGGCAAGGGTAAGGACACTCGTAGGTTGAAATAAAAACAATTTAATAAGTGAAATAAAATAAAACTCAAAAGATTAATGAGATTAAAATAATAATGATAATAACAGTAATAAAATATGCAAATGAGTGATATACAGTGCAACTGCTCACGACCCACCAACCAAACCTGGCCCATTCTCAGAAAATGATCCTGGAGGAGCAACAATCCCGAAATCAAAACCGCAATCCTGGAAGAGTGAGAGCCTGAGTGAAAGCCAGAGAGAGCGAAAGAGGAAGAGACCCTCACTAATATACTGAACATGACATTTTATGATATGGAATATCAAATTGGCATATCCAAATGTCAATTTAGCTTATTAATTTAAATATTCTTTGCCCTGCCTACATCTTGTACTTGTAGACTAACAAAACACAAAGTCCTTCAACTTCCAGAGACAAAATGAAAACATTGGTATGTTAGTGTGACGGTGTGCTCCCCCTGCCCACCCCCAGCCCCACCTCATCTTTATTTCCCATAAACCTGTTCAAGTCCTAACCACCAGTGGTGACCATAATGGATGCTATCTGATCAGGATAGCTACATCTGCATCAGGGGAGATGGATAACAACACAAGGGCTATCTTGCACAACTTGCTCCAAAAGTGAGGGGCTTGCAGAGCATGCACTGACCAAAATAAGGCTCGTATGCAAATATGACTATAGGTCAATCATCTTACTCCATAAATAGTGGACAACCCAGGGCCCATTCAGTTCTCCTGAAACAACAGTGGGCTGCATGCCAGGATCTCCCCTTGAGTAGGGTCACCTCTCAAGGTTACTCCTCAAGGTTGAGATATTCCTTGCTGCAACAGATCCTCAGTAAGCAACTAATAGCATGCTAAACTGTAAAATATTAGCTAAGTGATATAAAGGATTGATTGTGCATATATAATCCTTTAGACATAAACCCTTAATTGAGTCTGGGACTAAGACTGCATCTAGACTCCTCTCCAAGAAGGAGTTTAGAGAGCAAGGGGGTCTTTTCTGAACCTTGTAACTCAAAAGGAGGGTCTCTCTGACAGTTTTGTCTGACCTTGTCCTATAAGCAGTAAATCAAGTGAACCTCACCATCAAATCTTTTTAAATGAATATCGCATTAACCTTTGAATTTTGTTAATTCACTATTTTAAATAAATAAATATAATTTTACATCTCTCTTAAGGAGTGAATTGCATAACTCATTCTGAGTGTCCACAACAGTTATCAATGTTTTTCTCATAACAACTCCCATGCTGAAACCAAAACACAGCACTATTCTAGCTACTAAAAAGAAACCTAGCTCTGTCTCAGCTAAAAACCAGGACATGGGCAAAATAAACAGGCATTCTCTTCTGGGTACCATCTTACAATACCAAAGAGAGGTGCCAATCATTAACTGGTGCCTAGACTAGTAAATTGAACTTCCATCTTCCCTCTCTCACAAAGCAGTGAAAAGGTTGACAATATAACAGGTAGGGCAGAATTCAGATTTATAACCAAATTAATGTAACATCAATTAGATGTCACAGGATATTCTGCTTGCAGTCCCGTAAACCCTTTAGTCATGTCTGTCAAGCCCATCCAAGTGTCTGCAGCACCTACAGGCTTTGTAAAGGGAACTAGATGCCTCTGTTCAGGTAGCTATTCTGTTCTGGTTGGATTAGCACTGTGGATCATCACTGTGGATCATCTAAAATAATTCTTATGATATAAATGGGACTGTTCACACCTCTCAGATGTATGTTCTTGGATCTCTGCAAGCAACTCCAAGTTCAA
>NW_010333738.1:0-72028 GCF_000700745.2 Antrostomus carolinensis
GGAGGACATGCGGGCCGCCCTGCAGAGCAGCGACGCGCGGTGCCTGGCCCTGCAGGTGAGTGCCCGGCCCGGCCCGGTTCCTGGGCGGCATCGCCCCCGCTTCTGCACGGGTCCGGGCTCGGCTTAAGCGATCCCTGATTAAAGGGGAGCTTAGGAAAGGTGCTGCCCTCGGAAAACCCAGTGTTAACAACCCCTCTGCCCCCAGACCCAGTTCCAAATGGAGTGTGGCACAGACCGAGGTTACTCTGTCATCTTCAGCATTAACTTTTTAGCAAAGTTTGGCTACGCAGAGTCTTAAGGAGAAAGGTTCTATTTTCACCAGGTGACATTATATATATTTAAGGGATCCACTAAAAACCACGCTGCTAAAATTGTGTTAGACGTCACTTCAGCAAACCCAAGTGCATAACGCGGCTTTGCCTATTGCACGTGCAGCCAGTCAGTTCCACACCAGTTATGCACCCTTGTGGGTTCTTCTCCAAAGTAAGAAAGAACTTTTGCATTCTCACCTGCACAAGCACACGAAGTGACTCAGTCATAAATGCCTGACAGCTTTGCCTCAGAAACACTAGAAATGTGGCTTTTTCAGAGCGTGGTCATGAGAGGTCAGAGTTGGAGCCAGTTCTGCAAAGGGGCTGATGAATAGTCTCTGGCTCCAGTGCAGAGCCCCATTAATTCTGGGGCTGGTTTCTGTTTCTGCTGTTTTGGCTCAAGTGAAACACATAATACTTAACAGCAGTTCAACTACTCTGGCATAAAATAGCATAGAACAGGCACAGCACTGGAGGGCTGAGTTCACTGGGTGTCCCAGCAGGTCTGATCAGGTTGGATTTAAAGTTAACACAACACTCACAGAACTCGGCCCCAGGCGTGACAGACACTTCTGTCTGGCATCAGCTGGCTGTCCATCTTCCCCATGTCCAGCATGGCAGGTCAAAGCCACTTTTACCATTTCCATTTGAAAAGTGAAAGGAAGCCAGAAGCAAACATGAAGTCACCAAAGGCCCTAGAAAGAATCAGAATGACAAAGATTAGAGGTCCAGGAAACCATCACTAGCTGCTCTCTGTTCACTTCTACTGAACACGACTTAAAAATCAAAACTGGAGATATTTTTTTTCATACACTAATTGCTTTTTGAGGACAGACCAAAGTAATGAATTAAAGCTGTACAGAAACTTGTGCAATAACCTAATTTTCCATTTTAATTAGAAGTTTTAAAATTTTAAAATTTAAAATTTAAAATTACATTCCAGAGGTTGTTTTCTTGTCTCTGTATTTCACCAAGGTAAGTAGCTTATTAGTTGCTAATCATCACAAAAACAAAAAAAAACAAATCCAAAAAACAATCCAGCCATTTTCAGTCTTGATTAAAATATCAGTTGCTTTAAAACACATTAATTTCTCCCTGCTTTCTGCTCCTGTTCATTATAGGTAGGACTGCGGAAAAGCCACGCTAACCATAAGGAAGACGGGACCTGTTTTGTAGGGAGTAAGAGACAGTTAACACAGAACCACCCCCAGACCAAGTGCCTTCAAAGTGTCCTGAAGGAAGTGGAACTCATCCGGAGCTCCAGGGATGGGCAAATTGAAGAAGCAATCAGGTTCAATCAAGAGTTGGAAAGAGAGCTGAAGAGCTCTCAGGAAGCTCTGGTCAGTCTGGAAGACTGCAACCGTAACTTGAAGAGGGAACAAGCAGAAATGAGGAAGAAGGTGGAAGAGGCGAGACACGCCGTCCTGAACAGTCTTGGCAAAGTGAAGGAGCTAGAAGTGAAAGCTAATGAAGTGCCACATCTGCAAATATACATTCAGCAGCTAGAATCGGAACTGCAGCACTATAGGTAAGTTTGAGTCCGTCAAAAAATGCCTATAAAATCACAGTATTGGGACACAAGTTAGCTTGAACATCACTGGTTGTAGCTTATTCAGTGTCTCCAAGTGCACCTTCTGAAGCATAGCCACGGGGGAATTAGAAGCTACTTGGCAGTTTTCTTGGTAGAGATCCACAACAGAACTGGGCTCAGTCAGTGGAAGGTAGATCCAGGTAAGGATGCTGTTCTACAGAAAGCTGAAGTTACTCTTGAAACACACAGCACCAGGACTCAATGCAGTCATACTTCGAGAAAGCCTCAAAATAAACTGCTGACAGTCCTTCAGAATCCATTTCCAACATTCATTTCTTCACCTTCACTAATTAATATCAATTCAGACATTTCCTGGTAGTTAAGTCACACGTACAAAGCCAACTCTCATCCGATGGCTCATACTCTATTTCTCATGAAAGCTGTTCAACTTTTCATGCAAATTGGAGAAAAACACACAAGGCCAACTTCTGGCCAGCAGTTTTAAACTCTGCTGTGACTTTACTGCTTCTTCACTGACAGAGTAAGTCATATTCCAGAAGAGAAAAGTTAAAAAGTTTTCCTAAAACCACACAATAATAATGTGGGGGACTCAAACAAAAAATACATCATCCAACTAAACCCTGCTTTTGTAATAGTATAAATATGGTTCCAAAACTCAGAAAGTTGGTCACAGATTTAATAGTTTACTGCTTCTGTTGCTTTTTATCTCAGACAAAACTTGGACTCACTGATGGTTATTAAGTGCTAGGCAATTCTGCTCAAGTTTCAAGCTGACCTTTGGAATAAAATGTTTATATTTATACTGATCCAAAGTAAAGCTAATATTTAATATTTTTTCCTAACTATACTACAACCGTATTTTAGTATAATGTCTATTCTGAACTCCTTATCTCTTCCTAAACTTATACTTCCTCTGTTTGCTTATAAGAAGAATTTGTAGTGAGTTATTTGTAGCACCATAGCTATTGTACTGTTCTATGAAGTGAGGAAATTCTAAAAATAATCATTTTATCCGGTGTCTTTCTGTAACTATTGTGTATGCTAATACCTGTGTGGTTGAAGATAAAAGCATTTATTTAAACATCTATAGGATTTAAAAACACATAGTGTCCAAGATGACTGTCATTTACAGGGATACAACTCTTAGTGCTGAGAGAGATCATACTATTTGTCTATAGTCTATCGAGTTCTCCCTGGCACGAGCACCACAGACTTGAGATGAGTTCTTCTCCTGGAAAAGCAGAATTGCTTTTCCAAATTATGACGAAGCATAAAAAAATCACCTTTATACAGGTGCAGATGAACTAGTTAAAAACAATAAGAAATGACAACTAGGCTTTGCAGAGCAGGAATCTTCATAAGTTACATCAAAACAACCAGTGTGAGTTTTTAAAAATGTGAATTTTATGATCTTAGTAGGATAATCTTCATCTGTAATATTGATTTTAGAGTTGCATGCGAATTTAAAGTGAGTGTAAAGCTCAGGATTGGTGTTAGACTGACCATTAGGAAACTACACCCCCCATGGCACGTTTAGCACGGGACCAGGCCAGCTTCCACATGCGAGACCCTTTAATGGGTCTTGATCCTATGTCAGCCATAAAGCACTGTCCATGTCATATGGCTCTTGGCTTAAACAGCTTAACAACAGAGGCACTTCATGATGACTATCACTTACATGCCCGTGGTCATATTCCACTCTTCCACAGGGTATGGAATAACATATATCCACAGTGTGGCACAGAGATCATAGACTCACAGACTGGTTTGGGTTGGAGGGGACCTTAAGGCTCATCCAGTCCCTACCTAGTTGACCAAACAGTTCACAGGTAGTTCTTGTCTTAAGGTGCTCACCCCATTCTTCCTCCACTGGCTGCACGTGTTGAGTTTTTCCCCTTTCTCCCCCATTAGAAATTTGTACTGTCTTTTAGTTTTTAATCCCTGTCAGTTTAATGAGTCAGCTCAGATACTTTAAAGGTAAATTTAAGAAACTTTCCACTGAAAAGCATGAGTTAATTTCAGAGGAAAAAAACATCACAAGAAATTGTATGTTTATTGTGATATTACATCAAAAAAGCGTAATTCACAGTATCAGTATACAGAAAAGTTTAGGAAGTTATGCAATCCCTTTTTTTATGGAGTGCTGCCCAGAGAGTTACTCTCATTTTGTAGCGGTGCAGTTGATTTCATTTTCCCAGGTATAAGACTTTTCATTTGTTACTACTGAAGCTCAACTTTTTGATTTTTGGACTACTCTTCCAGTTCCTCAAGATGATACTGGGACTAACCTCCAAATTGTTGTTCTCTCCCAGTTTGGTGTCCATAGCACACCTGTATTTTCTCTTTCAAAAGCTGGAAGCCTCAGTGAACATACTGGCTGGGCCCCAGGGCAGATTCTGGTGACATGCCCTCGATAGACTCCATCCGAGAGCACATCATTAACAGCTATTCCCTAAACTCATTTTTTCCTAGCTCCAGGTGACACCATCCATGCATTCTCATATAGTTCTATGATTTGTAAGTATTGTTTATAAGAATGGCACATATAAAAATGTTACTACAATAAAAATGTCACATCCGCTGCTTCTCTTTATCCATTTAGCCTTTTTCCCTGTCAGAGAAGGAAATTAGATTGGTTTGACATGAATTGTTCCTGCCAAATATAAGTTGACTCTGTTTTCTATACTGCATTGTAGGTGGCTTAGATTAACTTAATAAAGTTTACAGATTTTTTTATCTTTAATAACATTGGAGGGCGTAACAAATTTAGCAACCTTTTTTTTGATCCCAGTGTACCAAATAAAAGGTCGGTCATTTAGAATTGAAATAGACTTCATAATGGAGATGTTCACAGAGTTTTTACATTGCTGTGCTAGCCAGCAGCACAGCAATTATATAGGTCAGTGAAAGGGGCCATAAAATACCAAAAATGCTTCCCATATGCGTGGTCTGTCTCCCGAATTACTTAATTATCCATCAGCATTTATACGTGTTAATGAGGAGGAATCCTTTTTACATGGAATGCAGAGGCTGGTTTCATCCCTTCACATTCTCTTACAAATACGAAGATGGAGGCCTCTACCATAGTTTCCTCAATTTGTTTCTTTCATAAAGTCACCAGTGTTATTTTTTCTGAAAAGTTATGCTTTAAGTTATCCTAGACTGGAAGTAGCTCAATTTTTCCTGTCTTTTTGGAGACAGTGTCCAGATCTTGTCAATAATTTCTCAGGTTATTATTTACTCTGCAAAATATGACAAGATGGACCAAACAGATCCAAGTCAATAATCCAAGAACAGGAGAGGAATATGGAAATATTCCTGATAGAGAGTTGGCTCTGCTAGATGAAGGAAGAAAAGCCCTAGGAAGGAAACCCCGATCCACAAAAGGTGGACATATAATAGGTTATTTCCAATCTGAATAGAATTTCCAATAGAATGTTGTGAGCTGTAAGGGACCCACAAGCATCATGGAGTCCAACTCCTGTCCCTGCACAGAACAATCCCAACATTCACACCATGTCCCTGAGGGCCTTGGCCAGATGCTTCTGGAATCTTGTTAGGCTTAGTGCCATGAGCACCTCCCTGGGGAGCCTGTTCCAGTGCTCCACCACCCTCTGCCTCAAGAACCTTTTCTTCATGGGCACCCTAAACTTGCCCTGACACATCTTCCTCCATTTCCCCTGGCCCTATCATTGGTCAGCAGAGAGAAGAGATCAGCGCCTGCCCCTCCTCTTCCCCTTGGGAGGAAGTTCTAGACCATGATGAGATCTCCTCTCAGTCTCCTCTTCTCCAGGCTGAACAAACCAAGTGATTTCAGCCTCTCCTTGTATGGCTTCTCCTCTAAAACCTTCACCAATTTAGCGGCCTCCTCTGGACACTCTCCAGGAGCTTTAGATCTTTTTTATACTGTGGTGCCCAAATATAGGCATTCTAGTTTTCTCTTTTTCCATTAAAAAAATTAGATATTAAATAAAGAAAATCTGGACAACTTTCTGCTTGACTAGTGTCATCAATATCAACTACTTGCTGGTTGTAAGGTGAAGTGCATCTTGGTAACTTATTTTGGATGGCGCAAGATTTACAGGGAGACTGTGAGTGTGTATGTGCTAGACTACAGACAAGACTGGATAGAACCGCAGACGCTAAGCACGTCCTTGGCCGAGACAGGGACAGGCAGGGAGTGGTGACTGATGGCAGTCAGTAAGAACGGTGACACTCAGGGAACTGAGCTCACAGAGGGAAAAATAAAATCTTCCTTTGCAGAGCCTCATCTGCAAGAGCACCCAAGCAGATTGTTCTGGATGAACTGATGTGATTTTATTTTCTAATTCTGCTTATACCTAATATTTTCTCTACTTAAAACTGTAAGAAGTTATATATTATGTAGAAATTTTCCCCAAACCCCAGAACTTAAAAGTTTTTCAGGAATGTGAGTATGTTCCCAGCACACAAAGGGACTCAGACTACTCGCATGTCCCTAGTCACGGAATAATCATAAATTAAACAAGTAAATCAGATTTCTACTCATTTGAATTACTTTTTTGATTTCACAAAAAGGGATAATGGAAATTATCATGTATGGTAGGGAGGACTGTACAGTGCAGTGCAAATACATTAACTTGGCACTGAAGATGTATAGCATCTCTTTCCATGGAAGGGTTAGTTTTATTTCTAATGGGAAAAGTGTCTTGCCATTTTTTTTAACATGACTACTTGGGTCCCAATAGCAAAACCTCGACTTCGAATCCATTCAAATTAATGCAAGTGAATTTATCCACAAGGAAGCTTGTACTCGTGTGCTAATTCTGACACTGGAAATGTAGCCAGTTGTCTGGCCTTTTCCAGTGCTGGACTCTTAGTTACACAGTGTTTATTCCTGGGAGACTTTCCCTGGTTTCTCACTAAATCCTCCTTTTCATCTGCCTTGCCTCACTTGCTGTAAATCACTGTGAGCACAATGGCAACGCCACACATAGGGACACTGCCCGTTCACTGGGTGGACATGCCTTCCCCGCGTCCCGGGCTTCCCCCCGCAGCTCCAAGCAGGCACCGTTTGTTGAACCCGCGGTAGCTGTTGCTTCGCAGCCCCCGTGGCACGTACCTTCCCGGGGACAGAGAGACTAATGCATACTGCAGGTGCCACAGTCAGCAGTAACAAAAGGATAGCTCAGACCAAAGGAGTTGGTTTTGTCATCTCATGCACAGTATCTGCCACGTGCAGCTGTCTCCTGCCCTTCTGTGTGCAATGTGAATCACGCTAACGCCTCCTACACCAGAGAGTGTTTTTTCCACAGGGAGTGCAGTCCGTGTTTCTGCAGCTACTCTCCCTTGAATTAGTGCCTGGAAATTCAGCCAGCAGTTTGGTGGACCCCACAGTGACAGCTGGGCACCTCCCTCCTTCATCTGGCTGCCCTGACAAGCTGTATCACACCTCTCTGGCTTTGGAGTCTTTCCCCAAGAAAATGGACACCTTTTACCGCCCAGATTTTCTAGGTGATGCAACATATTATCTATTTTAGTTTATGCCAGCAAAAATTAAAGATTAATTTAATACTCAAAGCTAACTTTAAATTAAAGAAAAACTCTACTCCTCTCACCCCTTTCATATCATTTCATAAGACCAGACTCCCTAGCAGAGGCTATGCCACACCTCCCAGAACAAAGTCACTTTCTTGCCATCATTGCAAGAACCAAAATCAAACAGAAATGGTTCTAGCCCATAAATAGCCCTCAGCTGCACCCCTCTGGATTGCTTGGGTGAGCTCCCGTACAGCTCCTCTCTATGTCAAATACTAGCAGTGTGTCACTTTCTGCCATAAAGGCGTCCTCGGTACCTTCTGCCTGGTGGGCCCAGCTGGCTGCTGACAGGACATCACTGCCATCTACTGCTGTTGTGTTCAATTTATAGACCTGAGAATTGCATTAACCTTGATATCATCCATCTGGCACATCCTGACACTCTGATCTCGCTGCATGCAGATACAAGCACAGCAAACTCCATGCACTGGGGTTATTCTGGGAATGGAGTTCTCAGCTTGACGAGACTGGGACCTATGGATCTCTCTTGACCTAAAAGCCAATGAACATCAGCGTAGGAGAGCTGCATAAAGAGAACAGTCATTTATTACCAAGAAAAATGCATCTGCAAGCCAAGAGTTTGTAGCCTCCTGTCACAAAGTGTCACAGCTCATTATGAACCTCACTGGGGAGCCAGGAGGACTGTTAGGTGTCACCTACATAGTCCCACACTTGGCCTCTTGTTTGTTTCTTAATCAAACCTGACAAGTTTGTAGCCACTTCTATGCAAAAGCAAGCTGGGGAGGGACTTTTCATAAGGGCTGTTAGTGACAGAACAAGGGGAAATGGCTTTAAGCTGAAAGAGGGGAGGTTTAGATTAGATATTGGGAAGAAGTTCTTCACTGTGAGGGTGGTGAGACACTGGAACAGGTTGCCCAAGGAAGCTGTGGATGCCCCCTCCCTGGAAGTGTTCAAGGCCAGGTTGGATGAGGCTTTGAGCAACCTGGTCTAGTGGAAGGTGTCCCTGCTGCTGGCAGGGGGGTTGGGACTGGATGATCTTTAAGGTCCCTTCCAATCCAAACCATTCTATGATTCTGTGATTCTATGAAGAGCACCTGCAGGAAAGGATGTTTGCCAGAGCCCTCCCATTTCCCCACCTCACTCAAGGGTCTCTGTATGACCAGGTCTCACTGTGCTGCTGCTCGTGCACTCCTGTGATCAGACCTGTTGAATTCATTAGCAGCATTCCTTGGCTTCTAGGAGTAACAAGACCACGACTGGGTAATGAATCTTTTACCCAATAGAAGTTTGCCAAACCTCCCCAATAGATGATTTGAAGAGCCAGCAGTATTTTAAAAATTCCTTTTTCTTCAGGTCAGTTTTGTAAGACAAAGCAGTAATATGTAACCTCAAAGTCTAACCTGTGGCTTAAACTTCGGGCTTCTACGTTTAGTTCCCTGAATGTCAAAGGTATTGACAAAAACCTGAAGTAAAAACACCAGGGGTCAGGTCCTGAGAGGACCAGAGCATTGACAAGTGCTTCTGGCAGGCGCTTAAACACACATGTAGTATAAAGTACTCAACGACTCCACTGAGCCCCTCCAGAGATAAAAGTAAATCAACCAACCGTATCTCAAGTGCGTTTAGTGCATCTTATTTTTACTGACAATTCACATAAGTTAGTTTGAAAACCAAACACAGCTGATCATGTATGCTCAGGCACAAACAGAATTCTGCATTCTTTAAAGCTTTTCATTCTGCTGGAGAAATAAAAAGGGAAGGACTTTTATTTTTTCTTTTCCTCATAAAACAAAATTCATGAAAATGAGGAGAGGTGGAGTTCTACTAAAGCAGCAAGAAGTTGTTATTTACTCTTTGTTCCTCATCTCACTTTCCTCCAGGGTACAAAACAGACAAGGTAGTTTGTAAGATAGATGCTGACAACCCAAGTTTTCAAACAGATTAAACTAATTTGTTATGTTAAAATAGTCTGCTTTCAGAATATGGAAGGATTCGTGATCTGCAGGGGAGGAGGCCTTATCTCTTGAATACATCCCAAAATGGACAATGATACGACAAGATGAGTGAAGTCACCCTAGAATAGTTCAAGGGAAATTTGTGTAGGTTATGCTTAAGAAACAAAACAAAACTCAACAAAAAGGCTTTTTAATTTATGCACAGAAAAAAAGCACAGAATGATGAAATCTGGAAATGCTAGAGGGACAAACCCATTCAGACCTGTCCTTTGATTTAGAAGAAACACGTTCTGTTTCAGCAGCTTTCTACTACAGTTAGCCATCCAGAGAAAGGAGTTAATCCAGCCTTTCAGTAGATGCACAGGCAACCATCCTATTTCGTCCTTAACTTAAATTCTCAAAAAGCTCCTCTATGTAACTGTGATAGTTTCAAACCAAAAACCAGGACAGTAACATAAGTACTAAAATACCTGGAGACCTGGGGAAACAACTAGAAAGTAAAATTAGTTGACTCCGTGACCACACTGGGAACTTGCCATAATGCAAACCCACAGCCAGACTAAGTCCTTAAACCCCATCCTTAGGGTAGCACAGGTGAGATCAAAAGATTTCAAAGGCCATCACATTACTGCAGACACTGCCAGGGATACTCACATAGAGGCAGACAGTTAATCTGTACTTAAAACTGCCTGGACTCTTAAGCAGGTTGGAGGATGAGCTCATAAATGTCACTATGTTAGGAAATACAATATAGGCAATTTCTGTATTTTCAATGACACCAGACAGTTGTTTAGCAGCACTGCAAATATTTGCTGGAGTTTGTTCTGTTTACCCATCTTCTCCCTGCAGCTGGAATTCCTGTTGAACCACTGGCCATGTTTATTGCACTGTAGTGGTCCCTTCATTCACCAGTACATTTTGTCAACTTTATCAGCATCTCGTCTGCCTGCTTAGCAGAATTATTAAAATCCAGACTGATATTTGCCTCTCTAGTGCCTGGTTTAGGGTATTCTCTTTGTGATACTCAGCATATTTTTGCTGGATTTGCCTGGGAATCTGAATCTCAGCTATTCACAACTGCAGCCACTGAAACAACCCAAGAAAAACTTCAGTCATAACCTAAGAAAAATGCTGCCCTCCAAAGAGAAAAGAGCTAGAAAAGAACACCCTGCACTCTAAGTAAAATTGTTATTAAATGCATCTGACCTCAAAGCTTCACATTTTAGGATAATCCTAAACTGGAAGAGCAAACACAGACTGAGATTTTTTGGGAGGAAGGGGAGAAGGAGGGCAGGAGGATCAGCTGGTCAAAGTATTTAATTCAGTTCATTATAAAGAAGAGATATTTCCACAATTCTAGATATGGAACCTATCTGTGTGCTCAAGTCAAGCAACCTGAAAGTTGTGAGATATATCAAGGGGCTGGCTTTAGTTGTTATTTACAGAGATCATGCTTTATCTATGAAAAAATGAATTTTAATACATTTTTATAGCTTTTCATAATGCCCATCTGAAAACCTGAGAAATTCTGATGAAAATGAGTAGCTATTTGTGTCCTTAAAGGATCACAAAGTTGCAGCTCAACTTCAGAGACTGAAAACACAAAGCATGGAATGAAGCTTGATCATTACTGCAGATAGTGTATCACAGGACACTGACTGTATTCTGTTCAATGCCATTTCACATAGAGATGCACTTTATGGGAAAAAAAAAGGTTGGAAAATAAATGTCAAATGTAAAATTTGGGCATGACACATCTTTAGAAATGTACTTCTGTGTAACAAGTAACTTCAGCCTTCACAGCATCATTCTTAAAACCACTTGAAAAATAAGGTGTAGAGGCTGTGAGTGACTCTGTGTTGCAGTCCCTCCTTGTTTGTGGAAAAAAGTGTTCTCTGAAGGGTGCATGAGCTTCACGTGCTAATTACCATCACGTCACACATCATCCATTTCAAGAAAAGAGGTGCCGAGTGTTAGGAATCAGATTACAGTGGAAAGACCCCAAAACCTCTCAATAAATCTAGAGAATAAAATCAGGCCCTGTGCTTTCTTTTGTGAAGAGTCTCTTTTCACAGCAGAATGTTTCAGGGAAGGTTTGTGATGTCACATTAATCATAACACTAAAAAATCTGGTATTCACAGCACATCTGCTCTGCTTTTATTCTCTGTACTTGACCCCATCACATGTCCTTGGCATTAGTTCACAACGTGAAAGTGTCTGGAGGTGAGGTTTACCTCCAGACAGAGCAAACTATATGGTGAGGTCAGCCAAGTGTAAAGCAGAACATTGTCAGGTTGAAGCTGAGCTCTGAGAACAGTATTTTCACAGTCCTGGAGCTGGTAGGTGTAAGCAGCACTGTGGTTAGCAGAAAATTACACAAGATGGAATATGGGCAATCAAAGCAAAGCCAATGCTTATGAAAGTTGTAAAATGTAGATTGTGCTACCCAGTTCTGTCGCAGCATATAGGCAAATGTGGGATTTCCAACAGTATAGATGCAGCTGGGGGTACACCTGTGTTCTGCTGTGCCTCAGGGTGCAGGCTCCCATCGAGCCCGCTCTGGGGCTGCGGGCAGGGTGGCTGCATCACCACGACCTCTGGGCACCCCACATCTCCCAGTTCTGCCGAGCTGCGCAGCACAAACACCAGCTCTTTGGGATTAAGGCAGCTGGTTTTACACTGCACAACATAGGCACACCCTTAAAAGCACAGGTCTCATAGACATTCTCTACTGCAGAACAGAGACATCAAGGGGGCTGTTTATAGCGGTTTAATTCGGTGGCCTGACAGAACTGGCAGAAATGAGGTAAATAGATGGACCACTCACCTATAGCAACTGCTCTGATCTAATTTCGACCCAGGCAACGTACTCAAGCAGAGTAGTTCATCCTCCAAAAATACAGTTTGGAAACAGTTTAAACTAGTTGCATATTAAGGTTACATCAGGCAAGAGTTCATATAGACAAAAATAAAAGGAAAAGCATAAAAATTGTGGTCTTTTATTTGGATGTTTCCTTGCTGGAGTGTCTTGATTTTTCCTATCTGAATTACATTACATCAGTGTAGCTAAACTGAATTTCAAAATACCATTTTAAGACATAAAAAGGAAATTAAACCAAAATGAAATATTTTATTTCATGTTGAAGAAGCAGTTTCCTTAGATGCAAAACTTGTTTTAATCAGATTCCTAATTCAACCAACCAAAAAAAAAGAGAAAATATTTTAACAGCTATAAGCTAAAGTTACAAGAAAAGCTGTTCTTAAGTCTGGAAGACCTGTGTTTCCATTAGTGAACATACATAGCTCTGCTTAATTTCCAGTGCTATCCACAGTCCCCAGGGACAACTCCTTTAGCAGAGGGAAAAGAGTAAGAAAACTAAAAATGAGAATGGTCTTAGCTGATACTGACAGACTGCCTATTTCTGTACTGCTGGAGCCCTGGCTGCGATGTGACTGGTTTTGCAGAAGGAGAGGTCTTCTGGCTGTAAAATATGACCAGCACTGGCACAATGTTCTCGGGTGAATGCACTGACTTTGAATGAAAGACCTTTCAGTGTAGCCAGGGGGTTGGTATCTTTCAGGAAAGTTATGATTAATCTCTATACAGAAGAATTATACACCAGGTCTATTCTTGTGCTGTCAATCTAACATCTAACTCTTGCTACTTTTTGTCCCTTGTTAAAACAAACATTCTTTGTACTACAATGTCCTTCCCGCTGTTTGTGTGGAGTTTTCTTCTGTTCACTTTCTCCTGTTGTTACTAACCTGCTTTGCTGTCTTTAGTTTAGGGTTTTTTGTTCATCCTGATTTACAGTTTCCAAGGGATGCTTCAAAGGCATAAATCAATTCAAAGCTTTTTAGGTAGATACTATGCAGTACATGAATAATCTAAGCTCTGTATTCATACCAAATAATCATTATTAAAGATCTAAAATCCTGTGATTTTTGAGGTGTTTAGATCTGTACTTTTATATAAATCAGAGAAACTGTCAGTCCCTAGGGCTTGAAATTTGGTGTGAAGTACAAGTAATTTATACTTAAAATTGCAGTTCTCAGTTAAGGCTCTGCTTCTGCAAAAAGCACTGTCTTGCATCAAAGAAGTCTTTTCTTCTAGTTAGGATACAGATTACTTATAAATTGCCTCTTTATTAAATTATGTAGTTCTTAGAAGAACATATAATATTAATGCTGGAAAGGTAGCCATTATTTCTTCCTCTTCCAAGCAAAGTGAGCTTTTCTGTGGCAGATTCCCATGGACTAGCTACATTCATGGAACAAGCATGGCACACAGTACAGAAGTCACCAGGAAGTAAAGGACACTTTGCTGCCTCATGTACTCAAGTCAAAACTCTAATTCCATTAATCTGCATTTACATGTCATTCTGCACAGGAAACAAACAGAAAATAACCCCTAAACAAAGCAATGACTCCATAAGCAGAGCCCACAAAAGACACCCTGAGCCCTCCAGTTTATCTAGTCAGTCCCTGGAAGGCAGAGCTGAACTGGCAATTCCTTGCCTTCATGTGACTCTCTAAAGAAAGAAAAGGCCATGGTGAACAGCAGCGGGGAGAGAAAGAGCAGTTCTGCTCATTACCGTGAAAAAGGAGCTGTCAAAGTGTCACCTTCTTTCATCCTTCCTCCCTTGCCAGCCTTTTTTTGACCCAGGGAATGGAAGCTTAAATCAGTCAGAATGACTGATGAAACTGCATAGTTTGTACAACACAAAACAAGAGGCTGTTGAGCAGGGTAAAAAGGGGGCCCATCCGAAGGCAGCGGCCAACACTCAGCTGTTATTTCCTTGATTTCATTAGGAGAGAGGCTGGTGCTTGAACAGGCGTGGTGGGAAGACAGACCCCCTTCCTTTTGCATCTATAAACACAGCCTGTAAGGTTCCTGCACGCATCAAACCAAGTGGGATGCGTGGATATCGATCTTCGGTCAAAGGGAGCAGGCTCAGCAGGACAAGCAGCGTAACAAAGATCTGAGCTGTCATCAGTCAGGCTGCAGAAAGAGTCAGAGTACGGGTTCAAAATGAAGTTTTAATATTGGCAACAAGAATGGCTGATTTTAATTAAGTTGTGTGTTGGAGGGAGAAGGTTGTAACAGCTCAGAACAGGCAAGATAAATGTCAACTGGGAGATCTGTTGAAATCCAGAAAGAAAACCATGGACTGTGTTGTTTTAAAAGCAGGCTTATGAATGATCCATCAATTCCACATGCAGAGGCCCAAGTTCACTTTTGGGTGTTTATTATTTTTGGTTAAGTTAAGCAAATCAATGCTTCTGAATGTTTGGTTTTTGTTTTAACCTAACTTAAAATAAAGCAACTTCTCAAAGACAAAAATCCTCCCAGGGCCCTTGAACATATACCTCTGCCATGCTTATGAAAATGCTAGATTTTTTCCATCCCTTTATAAATGAAACCGTAAAATCATGATCTGTCTGAGAATAATAATATACAAAGTGCCAGGTCAAAGGTGAGTGCTATAAAACAGGTGTAAAAAAGGTTTCTGTGGCTTAGATTGTGTATCTTAAATTTAAATGGCTTCCCCCCCCAATGAAACAGATGCATACTGCATGCATTGTTAGTGTACTTAGTGGATGATATGCATTATAGATTTTGTATTTTTAAGATATTAATTTGTGTTAAAAGAAAGGGTAGTCTGCCATACATTAAAAACCATGATATATCAAGAAGTTCCTATCTCATTAAAAACATTGCAGAAGATACCATAGTTCAGAGGTGAGTCTGAATTAATCTCTGAAATTAAAAGCAGTAAAGTTCCACCTCAGTAATTTGATTCATGTCTCAACTAAAAGTGCATTTGAATCACAAAGCTTGGATTCAGATCAGAAGAGCCACTGTCTGAGGGGGAGCTGGACACACAGCTTCAGATTAATCCTAATTCTAACCATCATTGGTAGTCTGCCTGTTAGTACTTGAAAACATGCTTCATTTGGTCTGTATTCTAGTTGGAGAAATATGCTTTATACCACATGGTAAGGAAAGCTACAATAATGTGATTATAATTTGATTTTTAGGGAAAATAAAAATTAAAAATTTTTAAAATTATTCAATTAGACAAGATGTTAAAATCAGGAGGAACTGTGAAGAATTGCAGAATGATTGTAGGATACTGAGTGACTGAATGATGGCACGTGATACCATGTGAATGAAAACTGATGCACTTTGGGGGAAAAAACAACCAAACAAAAAACCCAACCTCAAACAACAGTGCCAGCTTCAGTGGAACAGATACAATGATGGGCTCTGAGCTTATTGTAACTGCTCAGGAATTATATCTTTGAGGAATGTATCTGTTCAGTTGCTGAGTTGCAGTGAGAGAAGAAAATATAATATTAAAATTTGTTAGGAAAGGAATAGAGAACAATACAAAGAAAACAATTATGCACAGTCATAGAACACCAGTATCAGAAAAAGGAAAATATGATCCTTCCACCTGAAACAGAATAAAACTGGGAAAGGCACAGAAAAGACAACAACCATGATGAACAAAAGGCATGGCAACTATTTTAGCCACTTGCAGATGTGGAAAATAGATAGCTGAGGAAAGATGTGAGAAAGGTCTATAAAATTTTCATCGAGATGAAGGTGATGAATAGGGAAGAATTGTTTGGTGTCTTCCAGTGCAAGAGCTATGAGTCACGGCATGAAAGCAGGAGGCAGGTTCAAAGCAGACCAAAAAAAGTGGCTCTTACACAGCAGGTAAAGCAAGCTGTGAGTACCTTCCTGCAAGATGCTTAGCTCAATTAAAGGTTACATGGATTAAGAAAGCAACTAAAATACTGATTTAAAGAAAAAAAAAAAAACCCTTAGCAGGTATTGAATAGAAAGAAAGGTGACACCTCTACCTGAGTCACCAAGCAAATCTACACACATACTGCAGAGTGAAAGGCCAGGAAGGACTAAGGATGCATTAGGGTACGTGAATACCAGGGGAAACGTATGTGTAGGTGTTCTCTTTGAACTTTTCATAGATATAAAATGACAAAATACAGTTCAATTCCAGGAGTGTCTCTAAGATCTGAAGGAATCTTAGGTCACTGCTCCAAGAATCAAGCTTACCTCATGCAGCTGCAGTTTAGGAGGACTCATGCTCTAAGCTTGGCCCTGACTCAGACCATAGCTTTGGAAGAATCATTGATGTTTTTCCTTCACATCAGTTTCCCCATCTAAAAAGTTAAGATTATAATGACCACAGAAGTAGGGCAGCTATTACTCACATTAGTTAATGGTTCTACAATGGCCTTTAAGATAGCAAAAGATGAAGTGTAAGTTTACAGATGGTGTTTAATTCTTTATGCATTTAAATGAGAAGTGGTTGCTACAACATATTACTGATACGTGAAGATTAACAATTCAAAAAGGATTAATTATTACTCTGGTAAGAAGAACTTCTGAGTTACAGTGATAAATATTAGCTAGAATTTTGGAAAAATCTCTGAACCTTTAGACACAACTTTCCCACTAGCAACCTATCACAGGATTTCTTGCACACTCCTCAGAAGCATCTGCTTGTGGGACATCATGGGTAGGATGCAGGATTAGATAGCTGAAGAGTCCAGCCAAATTTTAGT
Organism: Antrostomus carolinensis; assembly: GCF_000700745.2. NCBI lineage: Eukaryota > Metazoa > Chordata > Aves > Caprimulgiformes > Caprimulgidae > Antrostomus > Antrostomus carolinensis. The sequence continues at coordinate 16,957 of NW_010333738.1, forward strand.
ATGCCAAACCCCTGCACAAGTCCCTGCCTTCAGGTCATGCTTTCACACTCTAGACTCTGCCTGAGGGATGCCTGTTGTCCAGCCTCAAATCACTTAATTCATTTCCATTCAAATCACAAAGTTCCCCGCTGAGCTGGAAACCAGCACAGCTATTCAACCTCCCTGTCAGGTTTTGTGTAAGAGACAGCCACACTAATATTGCAAAGATCCTTTTTAGCCATTCAGGCCTACAGCAAAATTTAATCTGAAAAGCTGGGCTTCGGGTTTCTGACATGCTGGCACAGCAAAGATTTTCTTCCATAACTGAAAAAGATCATTTGTCAGCCTATGGGCCCAGCGGTTACCCACACAGGCTGCCATCCGGGGCAAGCACAGCACTTGTTGTAAAATACTGTATCTTTATCAGAAATAAAAGATGTACTTTAACATTTATATTTATTTGGCCTTCATGCTGTTTGCAGCTGTCATGGACATATGCTGGTACTTCTCTGTTCACATTTTCTCACTTCACTCCAAGTTGCTTGGTACGTGCATATATACACAACATGAAATATTCTGTTCTTTCATGAACATAGCCCCCAGTACTAGAGGGCTATGTGATACCTTATGTTCACTGTGCATACATAAGTGCCTCACCTATATCTGCCCATAAATGCACATCTAACTTGGTTTCTCACACTCTCAGGGCTGTCAAGGAGAGAAAATGGTGTTCTGTAATCCTGGAAAGAGGGGTTTTTTTGTCATTGCTAGTCCAGGTAGTCTTGAGGTAGAAATAAAACATTCTATCTCATTGAAAAGTGAATGAAGAGGTTCTAAAACATATTAATAGGAAATCCTCTTTTCCTTTAAAACCTCTACAAGGGTATAAGAATAGCCTGGCTATACAAATGGAAGAGAATCAGACTGAGATAGCTGTCCTGTAAAACACAAAACTTAAGGAGATTACATGAAACAAATTATTAAATACATGGCACACATTCAGACCACGTGCATTATTCACTTAATGTTCATAAGCAAAGCAGTTATTCTGAACTTAGACCAACAGCATTGCTTAGGAATACAAACAATTGGATTTTAAATAGTGTTGCTGCTGCCATAAGCAGGAGGTTTTTACTAATAAATATACTATGACCACTCAAACTGTACTATTAGACTTACTTCAACCATTGTAATAATTCACATCACCAGAGTAACAACTGTTCTGGAAAGATGAGAAAGTAACTTTGCAACAGATCTTATTAATTTGTTCTGTGCAAGTGTGGCCAAAGATTTACATATAGTTTGAACTCTGATAGTGACATTTGTTATTTCAGAATCTACTATTATAGAGGTTACTGTGAACTTGCCAGAACCTAAGTTATAAAATATGGACTGTAGCCTGAATATTTTAGTCCTGGATAAATGTATATGTGATAAAGGAGCATGATGAAATTACCTGTTTAGATTATGAAGAAAAAAAAAAATTAAAAATATATACACATCAACATATGTCTTGGAGAAGACTGCATGCTATGAATTCTGGAGAAGCCCCTCATGAATACCAAGTACAGACAGTTTAAAAAGCAAACAGTAATTTAGAAGGGTTACACTTGGACTAGATGATCGCTGTAGGTCCCTTCCAACTGAACTATTCTAGTCTACAAGGAGAATTCATCAGTTTTGTAAACACTGCATTGCAGTCTTGCCCTTCAGGAAATTTAATTTTTAAAAATAAACCATGTTTTATCAGTTTACAAAGTTTCAGGTTTAATCCTCACAAAGTTTTCCTTTATGGATTTTTTTTGTGCTATTAACTTAGGGAACTTTTTTCCCATTGTTATAGGCGCTATGCTAGCAAGTAAGTATAAATACATAACAGCATGTGCTGCTCTATTAAAACTTATATATGTTTTTTGGTAGGTTTTATATATGATGCTAAAATCGATCTCTAAAGCACTTTTCAATTGGCCACAGACCCACAGGGAACAAAAAAAGCATTTAATTAAAATAACCTACATTTGGATTTCAGAGTTGTTGCTCAGGAAATGAACCTGTGCACTAGATGAGACTGGTTTGATGGCAGTTTGAGATCTGTACTGGCATTACGCTTCAGGTTTGTACGTTTTTATTTTGTTTTTATACATCTTGTAGAAGAAAAGTCAAATATGTTGCCTCAAAATGATGTTACTTTGATTTCAGCATTTCTTAGAGAGGGTTAGAGAATCTCTTGGAGAACATCAGGTATAGTTTGGAGAGGTCCTGCTGATACTGGCAGTCCACTGAGAGTAGAAAGAATGAGTAAATCTTACCTCTCTGTGTCAGCCATATCAGTCACATGAAGTGAGGCAATCCAAATTGTTCCACAGAAGATGCAGCTGCTAGAGGCAGTACAATTGTTATACTTACTATTTAAAAATAAAAAAGCAAAACCTAAATATGTAAAGAGTTACAGGCACTGAATCTTTGGCAGGTTTTTAAGGAGCAGAAAGCGAGTATCTTTCAAGCTGGCATCTCATGAACGTGTTCAGATTTTTCAGCTTACATTTTCTTCTGTAATGATGTAGTGACGTGAGAAATCAATAACAAGAGCAGCACTGAACAGGGCAGCACCATAACTCTAGTTCAAAATCCAATTTTCCTCAGAAAAACAAAAAAATTTGTCAACTAATCCCCCCCTTGGCAAAAAGGCTATTCTGCAAGCAAAACAGTCTGCTCAAAGCCAGTCTTTCCAATTCAGTGGGACCACAGCAATAGACAGAGCTCGGAAATAGTAAATGTGATTTCTTTCTTAAATCTTCTACGAGACCTCTGGGGCTTTCCGATGCACTGTGCATAAGCACAGTCTGGTTTTACTATACTGCAAGAAGTGCAGGTCTGTCTACTCAGCATGAATTACTGTCGGCTGTTTGTCTGCTGCTGCAGAGCCCCTTACAGTAACAGGCTGTAGCCCACGCCAGGCTGGCTTGGCAGTGCTCAGAGGGAGCCAGCAGCGAGAGAAAACGGGCACCCCACACAATTTAACCACAACACCGTTCTCAATGGGGAGGAATAACACTGTCCAAATTAATGATACAGTTCTGTGAAACTGTTTAAATACTCACAGAAGCTTTTACATGTCCATAAGGATAAGCTTTTGTACGTCCAGTAAAACACCACCCAAGTCCATATGCACAATCTGGGTGTGGAAATTTCAAAGTGCTGATTTTACTGGAACCTGGGAAAGATTGCTCTGGACTTGCTCTGTGCCTGCATTTTGTTTTCTGAAGCACCCACTATAGCTCCCTGGCAGAGACAGGGACAAGACAGTGGACAAGGTGAAACTCAAAGCATAGTATGGTTGTTCCTAAGTTCTTACCTTCTTAAATCCATTTCAAGATCAATATATTCTTGTAAGCCTTATATTTTTTTTGGATTTCTGTAACTTGTTATTCTCTAGCATGGTGATGTAACATCCCGAATTGTACTCAAATTGGGCTCTGAGTGGCTTAAATCAAGCCACTGGTATCATTTTCATGATATCAGATTTGGGTTCTAGATGATGAAGCTCCAACTTGTGGGCTTATCTCTGCGTAAGAAGGTACAGAAATTTGATTACCATTTGTATTAAAGGAGCAACTGAAAATCACAATAATAATTGGGTCCTCGTTCAACTTTATAAGCAACCTCTGCTTCAAGTCACTTCTAAAATTCAAATCAGTGCTTTAGAAAACTACCTTTGCTATTTTAGAATGCAATAAAAACTGGAACAAGGTGAACGTCACATCATTCTGGGGTTCTCTGTAAACATTTGATCACTCAATTTAACTTTCACACAAGTCTGTATCTGCTCAATGGCTAGGACAGTGGGCAGATCAACAGGGACACATTTGCTATGAACGTGTTCACAAATACTCTAAAGGTACAAGTTCAGGGAGTGGTTCCATCACATTACAGTTGTGTCTCTGGGTTTAGAATTGTACTGAGAAATCCTCCTCAGTCCTTCTGCAACTTCAGCTACTGAGTAAGTCACCTAAATCCTGTCCACGCCAGTAGCACACATCCATCAGACTGGGATGTGCTGGCACAACCACATTATTTCATGGGAACTCTCTACCCCGGTTTTAAAAACAAATAGTTGCAGAAGTAACAGACACCAGAATTTCAAATGTGATGGATATGGCTCTGCTGAGTTACCAGATATGTACTGGGACAGTAAGATACAGTGAACAATATTCCACTTGTCTCCATCTCTAAACACGGGCTAGTCAGTCAGCAGTGCGGCGTGCACGAAGTGGACACACAAAACAGGCAGCTTTTGTTTTAACAGCCCAGCTATCACTCCTACATCTTAGAATCATTGGCAACAGGAAAGTTATAATATACATTCAACTGAATAAAAGTACACTGGCAATATCAAACTGCACATGCCCAGAAAAAAAAAATATTTCCTAGAATCTTGCATAGTTTAGACTGGAAAATAGAGCAAATGAAACTTTTCCAGAGAATTAAATTGCCTGGGCCAGATTAGAAGGCTGCATACAAGAAACTCCCTGGAAATAAAGACAGGCACTGAAGTTCTGCCATCGGGCAAGATTTTGCAAAGAGCTTTACTAAATAGTAATGATACACTCTGAAGTAACGTTTGATCCTGCACAGCCTAAGAACTGAAGTAAACAGGGGTCTTAACGGTTACTGGGAACTTGTACGTACACCATCATGTCTCCCCTACACTGCTATGGACCTAAGAGCCTAAATTCCCATTATTCTGATAAGTGTATTTAAATAACAACTTCTAAAGCAGCTGCCAGAAATCTCACCACAAGATACTCCATCATCACCAGTATACACACCTGAAGGCTGCTTGAGGCAGTTGTGCGTGACATGGTTTTAAAGTCACCTGAAATACATCTGCATGTGACAGATCCTTTCTTTCTGTTACCAATGATGTGTTTGGGTTTTAACTATAGATCTGGGAATGATCTGGCATTTTGAACAAATGCTTCTGCTAGAAAATGAAATTTATGCACCAGTTGGGTTTTTTTTTTCTTTTACCAGCTTACACCCTTCATCAAATCTGGAGCCTGTCACTTCTCAAACAAGCATTCAGATGTCCCTTACATCTGAAACTAAGGTCATTTCTTTTCCCAATAGGATGGAGACCTGAAAATAAGCAGTATTTTTCCTAAATATTCCAGTCCTGGCCAGGATGAAAGCAACTCAATGAGCCTTTGCTAATGCAAACCAGACTTCTGCATGCTCATGGGATGCTGTCATTAATCCTTCAAGGACATAAACGTACAGCTGGCTTAGTTTAGTGCCAGCATCTTGTTTTTCATGACCCTACAGATATATGATGTTTAATGTACTCATGGCGTTTCAAGGAATTTACAATCAAAACTGCAGGCAGAGCATAGTAAATCCCACCTTTAGCTGTTGTTGCCAGCCTAATCACTATAGCGTATAAAAATTCTCTCACAGAGGATTATTAGAGTCTCTCTCAGTTGCTGAACAACATGGCACACTACAGAGCAGAAAACAATCACTTAATGGAAGATTGTTGTGAGTCCCTTCAAGTAATAAGTACAGTCAAGACAATTTTAAGAACCGTAACTGATGGTTTGGAGAGGGAAGGGGTCTCTACAGGTGAATTTCAGGCTTAACAATACAACAGTGTTGCACTTTGCACAATTATATTGATTTTTTTCCCCATTTAGTTGTTTAAAGTACTTACAGAAAACAAAACCAAGACAAATCTACATACACTACAAAGACCTATTACTGTTTTTTGGGTTTTTTTTTAGTTTATCATTTCAGATGAAACAGTATCTTTAGATTCTGTGTGAGATATATATAGACAGACACATCTGTTCAATAGTTTTAACTCAAGCAACAAACAAAACCCCTCAGGCTTCATTGTGGGACTAAGCTGAAAAAAACCCAGAAACACTGCAGCACATCAGTCCTGGTTTTGCTCTTATTTCAATCAGACTATTTCAGATCTGCAAAGCCTTTTACACTCACTCAAACGGCAACTTTAAAAAGCAGAATATGCCATACCTGAAATGTTTCCATTAAATTCTGGTACGTAGCTAGTACAGCTTTTAAAGTTAAAACAGCAACATTGCCAGCCAAGTAGTATGAATGAAAGGAGTTTGGGTTTAGATGCTTTTGGGCTGTAAGGATTTTGAACTTTTATTTCATATATCTCTTGAAACATAATGTTGCTAATTACTAAAAACCTAGCAGTAAAACTCAGGAATGTATTTTGCTTTCATTTTTTACCCATTTCTGTATTAGAAATTGGCACAGAATGTATTATGCCTAACGTTCTCAAATACAAACAACCTACTGTGAAGGCCAAATCCATCTTCTTCCTGACACTTGGCTGTATTAAATGTTGAAAGTGATGGTAAAATTAAGCTCAAATTTATTCTTAAGTATTTACAAATTTAAGGGTTTCTTCCTCAAAAATTGTCATCCCCCATAATACATCCCCATTTTCTAATTAGGCTAATAAGCTTCCTAATGCAGCCAGTAATCAACTGGAACATTTTCCTGGTGTGACTATATTTGCTTTTAATGTGGAGAGTTGCAAACTTTTCAGTGCTGGCAGTAAAAGTTAGAACAACTTCTCCATGACATTTGGAACTTCATGGGAGTTTGAAGATGGATCAGAAAGGAACTTCAGTGTGAAACTTCTAGAAGGTTTTCATTAACAAGTATTTCTGCATGTCAGATTTTGACAAATTTTATCCTAACCTGTCTTCCTTCTAATACATAAATCTCAGAATTTGAAACTGTATTGCAGAATGTAAAAAAACTGAGGGAAAAGATTAAGTCTTATATTGGTTACAAGAGGAATGGATCTGCATTAGAAAGTTTGGGATCTCATCCAAGGCTAAGGGAGATGAGAAGTTTTCCTAAAGAGTTGCCCAGGGAAATAAAGTGGAAATAGAAAATTTGGTGTAAAAACCTAGTTGCAGAAGTTTAAATGTTAGTCACCTACTGTCAACTAAAATTAAAGGCTAAATATATTTTCATAAATAGCTGAGGGTTCTAATTCTACTATAGCCCTATGATGTTAAATTTAATCATTGTTTTTATGGTAAGATAATACAACTTGTAGCACCTACCATTTCAAACAACCACATTTATTTTAAGTCTTCCTCCTAGCGCTGTGTTACAGAGAACTTCTGAGAACTGCTTCCTGTTTTTCATACAGATTTCCCTCTTTTCCTGTGGAAATCTATTGAGGAAACTCTATGAAAACAAAAGGAAGTATCTGTTTCTAAATACCTGTAAGACAGTCCAAAAGAACCATCTTTACCCACTGTGGGGCTCCTGTTGAGTGTAGGGGCTGCGTCCAACGTGAGCAGCACTGCGTCCAACGTGAGCAGCACTGCGTCCCACGAGGTAACTGTGAGCCCTCAGACAAGCCGCATCCAGCTCAGATGCACCAGGGCTGCTGCTTGGAGGGGTGGGGAGCCCAATAAAGAGGGAAAAACCTGCAATTAAGCCTTGTCTTAAAAAAAAAAAAAAAGAGAGAGAAAAAGAAGCAAAGAGCCAAAGCCTTTTGTTAGAATAATTTAGAGTAATGTTGATTGGGAAAACATGAATCCCAGTTACCCAACCTTCCTCTGAGGAATTTTCCAAGTAACAACTTCCATCTGCCCCTCTCCCCTTCACCTCATTTATTAGCTCTCCTACTTGAGAGGAACCATAGGGCTGCACTGCAGTCTGGGATGTCCACATATGACCAGCCATTACTCAGGGAATAAGCCACAGTAGCACTGAGCCACACAGGACTGAAGATCTTACCTACATCATGTATCTTTTTTAATAACCTAATGTTAGGAAGTTCTGTAATACCCTAAATATACAGCAGCTGAAACAGAATCACTCTCAGAATTGTTTTTTGCATCACTTCAATTACCTTTAAGGTAGCTCTGATTTGCTTCAGACATTTAAGTTTCTAGACTGTGGAGCTAGAAAATCCAAAACAAAAGTAGAAAATGTACTTAATGTATTTCAACATAATTTAGTGTCTGTTCCTGGCTTTTGACAGCCTGCTGGGCTCCACAGAATCTGGATGAAATTTACTCCTCAAGTACTGCAGTTCTGCTGCATGGCTGAGCATTTCAAAGAGAAACTGAGCCACAGGAATTGTTAAAGGATGGAAGGTGGTTTTGTTTCAATTTTTCATACTCTTGTTAAATAATCTATATGCAATTTCCAGGGCATTAACTACATGCTCAATCAAGTTTTTTTGCTTGTTCAATTAAAATGTAGTTGAAAAAAATAGGAGGGAGGGATGAGAATTACTTTAAGTTACCAATAAAATCTGTCTGCTCCTTTTTCCTGCAAGAAGAAGTCCTATTATCACTGATATTATAGTTCTTTTCAAGAACTCCTGTCAGGATTTAATTGTACCATTGTCCTAATTAACAGAGGAGACACCTCACCCTGGGCGCCTCTGAAGGGTCTATGTACATGCAATTTTAGAACATTATCCCAGCCACACGATATCACTGCCAAATAAATTATAACACCACTAGGTTTTACTCTTCCTTTTAGAGACCATTATTGATCTCGGTTTTATCTCAGTAATACCTACTAATTGCAAAAAGGTTAGGTCATAACTCCCTTACACTGACACAATACACATTTATGGTTAAGTTTCATCATTTACATCCAACAGTGCTGTGCTTCAAAAACACAGCCCCATGCCACATGTGAGGAGGGTATCACAAAACTGTCCCTACTAGTGCAGTAACATTGCAAGACATGAGAAACCATCGAGGGCTGGCCAATAATCCATTAGCATTGAGCAACACTGCCCAGCTAACACCAATATGACTGGTGACATTTTTAGTTTCTCTCTTTGCTGGCCCACCCTGTCCCCAAGTTATACTTCTTAAATGTCTTTTCATGTATGCTTATTCCCATACTCTATTTGCATAACCATTTTAGCTTATAATACCTTGGAATACCACGTTTGGTCTACTGTGAGTCATCAGTAAAACCTGGAGGTTTTGTATCCATTCATACATTAACCTACCTTTACAGCATCTAGTTTTTCAGAAAAAGGCAGAAACAAGTTACTCACACCTTTATCCACCATTAAATATTTATACTAATTTATGTTGACTTCCTACAAATGTTCAGTGATGTTGTGTATGGCCACCCTGCAAATTCCAGGTGATTCGAACTGATGGAAGAGAGGGGAAGAACTTTTCAGGGGAGTAACTAAAGATTGCCTGAGCCTAATACGAATCACAATTTTATGCTGCTGAACATCATGGAAATTAATACAGTATAATCATAATACAGAACCTGAAAAATGGCTTATAAGGCAAAAGCTTGAGGAAAGCCATTAAATGAACTTGTATAAACCATAATCTGAACTTGGATCAAGTGAATTACATTAAAACAGTAACATCGAAATCTTTGATTAGTAAAACATTTAAGGAGGTGTGCAACTTCATTTATATAATGACTGCAACTGATAAAGTGAAATTAAGATGTAATTAACCTGGTTTTATGTCAATGACACTGCATATTTGGTTAAAATTATGCACCTGCTTAAGTATTCTGCTTTAATATGAAAAATATTATGTAAAGTTTAAACTTAGAATTTTAAGTAAGTTTGGTGACAAACACAATGCAAACCTGCTTGGACTGAGGTTCATCAGAGAAAGAAATTGGAGGTACTGCTAAGACAAGCAGAGGTCCACGCTTGGAGAAACCAGATGAGCCTGAGTGCCAAATATAGTGTTAGAAATCAGTTCTCACATGCAGGGAGCAGCTACATATGGTTATGTTACATTACATTTCTGTCACGCTTTTTTCAGCCTCCAAATGTTTCTTACTCAACCATATAACCAATAAAAGACGAAATAGAAGCTGCCATATTTGTTGTCAAAATATACCTAGAGCCCTAATAAATGTAGGAATACTGGGCAACCTTTTCTGCTCTCTGTGAAATGGCAAATAACTTATAAACATTTGGAAAGGACAGTAATTAATTTGGGATTAATATAAAGGCAGTGTTATTTTTCACAAGTCACCTACCAGAGCAATAAAGAACATGCTGCTTTCAGGAAACTTAGAACTATTTCAAAAAAGCATCAGAATAGCAGGCACAGAGCTTAAATATGAAGGAGCATGCAGAATTATACAGTATCTACTGGAGAAGAGCGGTCTCTAAGGATGTTTTTACAAACATCAGTGAAACAGAAAACACAACAGTATGAGGTAATTGTTATTCTTGTTTCCTGATACAGGATCTGAGGAACATGGAAGTTGCGACTTCCCCACATTCAGAGCAGCCAGTTGCTGGCACTGACACTTCAGGCTCCGGTCTCACAGTAACTACGTGCTCCCTTCGCCCCCTGAGCCTCTGGGCTCAGCAGTAACAGCAGCACAGCTCTCCTGTGTGGGGTGCTTGAGAACTTCCAGGGACCAAATGACTAGACAGACCTATATGCAATTGTCCTGTGAGAGGTTAAGAAATACCTGGCTTAGATGCAAAGTCAATGGTTGCAGCCCCTCCTGTTAACATATATTGACATCATGTTTTCCCAAATGCTTACTAAGAGCTGGTCAGAAGTAACTTGCAGCCAGCTTAAGGCACGATGTTGCTGTTAAGTGAGCCACCATCTTCCTTCCTCTAAACCTATGAACTTCTGCAATAAGTCCTGAAGGAATTTACATGCTGGTATATAGGTAATTTCAGAGACGAGACCACAGCTGGCAATATCTGCAGTTTTGTGTACATCAGAGACCTGAAAAAGTCTTTCGTCAGATGTTTTAAGCTCTAAGAGTTGAATTCAGTAGGATCTCCACCCTGCTGCTAAGCACTCCCTGCCTCCGTTTACAAACAACCATTTTCTTATCTAGGAGACATTAAAAGGATCACTGGGCATTTGATCTTCACTGACATACACTCTAGCATGCAAGAGATAACAGAAGGACTCCTTGAGATTAAATAGCACATGTCTACGTGAAGGAATACATGAGGAGGTTTGTTTGTTACACAAGCAATGGCAGAAGGAAATTACCTACTGGATCACAGCTCTGCTGCTCTTCATTATCTGGCTTATGTGCCTTATACCAAGTACCTTGGTTACAGCTATCAGCGTTGTAGAATTTCATGGTATTTTAGTTATTAGTTTTTAGTTGTAGGCTTTCAAGCATCTTTCTGTAAAATATAAGTCAGGATACCAGGAGAGAGAGAGAATTTTAAAAATAGAAGTTTGGAGATCAGGAAGGACAAATAAACTTAGGAGAACACATACACACAATTCATGCATACATAGCTGTGGTGGGGTGGGGGTGGTGGTTGTTTTCACGTGCCTCTGTCACTATTCCTTATGGGCTGGGCTAAAAGGAGATCTCAAAAAACATCCAGAGAGGTTTTGCCAATGGGTCTGTCTGTCTGACTAGAAGCAGAGAGGGCTGGAAATCTTAGAATACCAGGTTGGAAGGGATCTCGAGGATCATCTGGTCCAACCAGATGCTTTTCTTGTCAAAAGCACCATCTTGAGTGAGAACTTCAGCCTCACATCAGACCCATACTTCCTGATCAGCTGGAGAAGTAAACTGTTTGCACTGCTTGTCTGAAATGGACTTGTAACATATTGCCAATACAGAGCCTTCAGCACACTCCAGACTCCACACTACATCCTGTCCTGGATGGAGGGTGTTGACCTGAGGAAGGGCACCCACAAGATGTCAAGTACCTTGTGGAAAGCTGCTTGGCACAGACCCAAGTGCTGGAGTGGCAGCCAGCAGGCTGGATCCAGGCCACTGGCAACACCATCATCCCTCTCCTGTTGTAGCTGGGAAAGAGCTGTTGTGGAAGACAACTGAAATGGCTGTCATGGCATGGTGTGAAGACCAACAGCAGAAGTCTTTGTAACTCACCTGCACACAGCCAGGTACTCTGAACTACTGCTGCACTCACATGGTCTACTGGGAAAGTCCACCAAGGGGTATTTGGTTCTCTGGGCTGAAAAGGTTTAGCCATGTTGGTGTAACAGGGAAATGCTGTTATTTAGCCAACAGTTACTCAGTGGGTCAGTACAATATTGAATAAAGCCCTTCTGGTCCTTCAGCTGTCCCTCAGTATCAACTCTTAAGACACAGACTGCTGTGCTACTTAGCATTATCGTGGGGTCTAGCACCAGTCCCAAGTCCACACACATTCTGTCGAGAACTTCTGATATTGCCAGCTTAACACAAACTTCAGTTATGCTAAATTAAAATAATTGTTCCAATGTGGAAGGAAGGGAAACTCAAAAGCAGAGCTGTGTAACAGATAAGAGGGAGTAATGGGTCTACGACTTCCATTTCCATTATTAGAAGGAAAGCTGAATCCAAGTTTTTAACTCAGGCTTCCAAGAAATCCTGTGCAAGCTTTAGCAAATAGCTTTTGTGCTAATAGTTCAATCAAGAACAAGTGATACTTCCACTTTTCCAGCTTTATTTAGGTCTCCATTGTGTGCATCCAAACTCTAGACTTTCAGTGCAAATATCTGAATTTCTAGCTAGCAGGGTGTGGCAACAGAGTTCTTTATTCCAGTGGAACAACATCTGGAAATCATTTCCTTGATTTTGTCACAAAAGAATTCATTAAGGGGCAGGAATATCTGAATGACATAATTCCAAAGTGATGTATGTTTCTCCTGGACAGCACAGTGACTATTAACCATAAAATACCCCACACAGAGCAAAAAGCAGTCTGATTCTCCAAGGATATACTCAAGAACTACTGTCATGCAATATAATCCCCTGCTAGGTACAGGATTTATAAAAGCACTATAATTACCTCATCTGTTTAGCCTAATTATCAAATGTTATCTTCCATGGAGCAGCCGAAATGGCTAACAGTTTATTAATAATGGTAAACTAATGGTTCAAGGCCAAAAAAGGTTAAGGAAAAGACCAAACAGTGCGACTGAGATCTTGAGCTGCATTTCAGAGCTGAAAGGAATGTATTCTGTAAGTCACAGAATGAAACCTGCCCATGCAGTTTTAATTCGGCCTCCTTAGTCATTTATTTGTGATAAATGTATGTATGCACGTGTGTATTCATGCATAAGAATACCTATTTTGTACTTAGGTGGGTCTTGCTTAATGCACTGATATTTATCTTAACTGTAAATGTGACCTTAAGCATTACATTGCAAATGGAATGATTAGGTTTGTAGTATGCTCTTCATCACAGTATAAATATACCAGACTAGACAGTCTGGTATATTTATACCCTCTGCCCAGGGAGGGTGTGGAGTCTCCTTCTCTGGAGACATTCAAGATCCACCTGGACACCTTCCTGTGTGATCTCATTTAGGTTCCTGCTCTGGCAGGGGGATTGGACTGGATGATCTTTCGAGGTCCCTTCCAATCCCTGACATTCTGTGATTCTGTAACATTTTCTGCCAACTTTAAGTGCCCACTCTGACTTATCTAAATGTTCACAGTACCTAGTATTTCAGAGCAAACAACACAAATCAGAACTTCCATGATCCCATGCTTCAGCTGCAGTTCTCATGCCCCACAGTCTCAAATTCCACACCAAAAAAAAAAAGTCAGGAGCCAATTATTATCTGTACACAAGTAACACAGTAATTATGTGCAGAAAGCCTAACTAAAGTAATTTGCCTATCATTATGTAAGGGCTCTGGCAGAGACAGGAGTCGAATCTGCTTCCTCAAAGGAGCATCTAGTTGATTTTACAAGGACACTATCCATTCTGTTCCTGTGTCTCACCCAACTTGCTACTTACAGCTTCTGCAGATGAGAAAGGAACCTCCTGGCAGAAGTTTCCTTCTCTCTGAAGCTGTGGTCCATCCACCAGAAATCATTCATCCCCTGTCTTGAAGGAGGCAAAGGTCACACAGGAAAAACAGACTGTGATTTGACAAATCACAACTACATGGTAATACACGTGCTCCAGGGGTTAAGGCAACCTCCTGACATCTGCTAAGTTGAGAATCTTAAAAAAACAAATACACCTAAAACACAAGACTTGGTATCAGGCAGCATCATCACAACATCTGTGCTTTCTACCAAGAGGGTCAGATTCTCTACATTCTCTGCATAGATTTCTGCTCCGAGTTAACTGAGCAACTGACAGCACAGTAAATTATCATCCTCCATGTGGACCTGGGGACGAGGGAGGAGACACTCATTTGTGGATGGTTTTCCCAAACATTTACTGATAGGAGAGTAATGGCAAGACTTCAAGAACTTGGATAATATCCCAAATTTTATCAGGGAGTGTGTTTGGCCCTTAAGCACTTCTTTCTGCATATTTCATCTTCTGCCCCTTTATTTCTACCCCAACTCTGTCTCCCTTCTCCATGTTCGAGTCTGCTGTTGGTGTAATTCCCATTCTCACTTTAAGCGCGGTACCTATTCAGGGTGCAATTCAATTGCATGTGTCCATCAGCAGTAAAACTCAATCAAAAGGTCTCTCCACCTGCTTGCTCCTGTCACAGCCCTGCATTTTGCCATCCCCTGAAAGACATAACTCTTAGGGCTATACACTTCACTCCAAAAATGAGAGGATGAAATATTTTAAACACACTTAATTTCATAAATCCAGTTCACAGCAGCACAAGCACTTGCACAAATCAGAGCATGCAGGATCAGATGGGATGATGCAGAATGGGAGCAAGGTTTAAAGGAGACAGATGGTAAGAAAGAGGGAGTTTTTCTTCCAAATTTATTTGGACTACTCCTTCAGGCCTAAAAAGCTCCTCTGGTCTTTCCTATATGTCAAAGTCCCCACTCCCTGTGCTAGTGTCCTTGTCAGGGAGAGCACTGAGAGTGCAAATCTTCCTGACCCCATTCTTGGCTTTATGCAAGGCATGCTGGCGCCAAACAGACATTCACAATGGTTGGCAAAATTTTATACATTTCTTTATGGCCGTGGACTGGAGGATGTTCAGTACTTCAAAGCTCTTAAAAACGGTGCTCCAGACAAAGGAGATACAAGGCCTTTTAGGAATGCACTTACTTCTGTTATTCTTGCTTACTCGAAACCTAAAATATCAGCCTAAGAAACATTTGGACTGTGAGAAATTCAACCCAAACAGCATGGAAAATCAATATGCAATGGAAGGTCTTTGCATCTAAATCTTTGAGAATCAAAAGTATCAGGAACACCAATGTACCACCCAGGAAATATATTTTTCTAATCTGATCTCAATTTTTAAGAAGCAGAGTAACAAGAAAGCAGTTGACAAATGAACAATAAAGACCTGCACTGAGAGTAGTTCATTTCAGAAAAACGATTTCCCCCAAACAGTCTGAGCTTACAGAAGTTTCTCTTTGGAACAGGACAGTGTGGGCAATGAAAGGCACATTTCTATTCTGTAATTTCACCATGTCTGCAAAGGTTTGTGTTGTCTCTAAAATGCCTGAAATCAAGGTAGGAAAAGCACTGCATGACAGCAAGGCACGACTTTGCTACTTGTGACAGCACCATTGTAAGCTTTATCTGTTTATAAACAATGTGCAGAAAGATGGAAAGATTCTGCAAAAACACCACACTGCCATCAGCAAAATGAATTCTTTCTAGAGGGTGGTGACTTTGGCAAGAAAATAAAAATCATCAGCCAGTAACAGGAAACCTCCCAGAACTGTAACCAGTATTATAGAGGCTCTTTAGCTACAAACTTCTCCTTATTTCAGTATAATCCAGGATATTTTGTCATCTTTATTATAGCTCCTAAAAATTCGTACTTCAAGCTATTTAAAACCTGAGATTAAGCAATTTAAAATAATTGATCACAGAAAGTTCATTCATACGATTTCTGTTAGAGAGGAGTTCACAGCTTACAGCACCAACCAAAGACAGATGGATTCAGAAAAGCTACACAAATACTTAGCTCCAGTGGGAAAACATATTTAATCTGAACGTTAAATGAAAAGTCATAAAGAAGTCAAAAATATGCACACCTTCTAAACTCTGTAATTCCCTGTAGGGGATAAAGCAAAACTGAAACCATTCTGACTTCTTTGAACTCTGACAGTTTGAGTAAAATAGTACAAAAATAAAAGTCACACCTCATTTTAGTTAAAAACCACAAGTCATACACTTTTAAAATAAAGTATAGCTTAGTTTGTATAACTGTACTTAGGGCAATGTACATGTTCACACAGCTGTTCGACCTGCTCCAAGTACATCTCTAAAGAGACTAGTTAAAGGTCTACGAATGCAAAGCTAAATAACTCCTCAGAGTTATTTTATGATTAGTCAGGAGTTATTTCAGTTAAAGATCTGTTTAGCACCAGAAGCAGGTGGGTTTTGCTGCAGTTAGAAGTTTCCATAACAATAACAGGAGAGCCAATTAAAAGCCAATTAGTCATGGACATTATTTTAAGGTCCGGTACTTTGCAAACTCTCCCCTCTTCAATTTTCTTTCCCTCCAGCTGCCCATTATCCTCAGTACAAAGACTTTAAAATGAATGTGGACTGTTTGCCTGTCTCCATGGAAGCCTTGCCATGCTGCTCCGTACACAAACGCTTCCCAGGCATCTTCAGCACCACTTTCACTCTGATCCTTGCCCTAAACAAATGTGCTGTTTATTCACTCTTCTCCTCATTTATGAAGACCCATTTGATGCTGTATGAATACTAATGAGAAAAGAATTAAACCTATTTTTAAGAATAAGTGAAGATTCCTCCTTTTTACCATGACAGCGAAAGCGTACTGGCTGGTGGCTTTCAGTATGCTCTCCTTTAAATCCCAAAACCTCTGCCACTCAAAGATTACGAGTTCAGATTTGGCATTAAAGAAAATAAAAAGCTCCCAGACAGGAAAATATGACCTAGTGGTTAAATCACACGAGGAGAAATCAGGAGATCATGGTGTTTCATTGTTCTGCTACCAAAGAGCACCACCATGACTCCACCACCTCACTTCAGAACAAGGATGAAATGCTGTGTACTCCAGCAATGTGAACTAAGGAGCATGAAGCAACCCTAAGAAATTAAACCTTCCATACTGTTTGGTTGGATCGGCTTTAAAGACCAAAAAACTGGGAAAATCCACTCAGAAATTTGCAATATCCTCCAAACGGAATGTAGGATCCTATAGCGATGGCAAAATTAAAAGGAGAAAACAGCCCCTTTCTTCCAATAGACAGCAAAGATTCATTAGGATCCCGAATGCTGTTCTTCTAGCTCTGTGCCACACTGCTGATCAGAACTTTCTTCGCTCCATCTCATGTTTAGTTTCTAGTTATAGTTTAAAGCAATGGTAGGTTTGCCCTTGCAGGTATGTGAGCAGTATCAGCAGCCCCTGTCCTGCTTCACAATTTCTGTATAGCCAGAAAGATCTCCAGCTGTGCCTCCCAATCTTTGGCACCAAACCTCACAGATTATTGCCTTAAACTCTTCTTGGATGACCTGAATGAAAACCAACTGTGGTGATACATCCCTCCTTTGGAGCTCTGCTGTGCAGGACACTCCCCCTCTCTTTACCTCTGTCACTAGGCTGTTGGTCCTGTCCCTCCCTGTCACCTTCCCTGGTCACTACTGTGGATAAGCCAGTGTCCAGCAGCACATTATAGCAACTCCTGGCAAGATGTACCAAAACAACGAATTTCTAGCTGTTATTTCCAATGGAACCTTGACATTATATATTAGCTGATCAAATATTAAATCTCTTGGGTTTGTTTAAATTTCTATATCTACTCAGGCTACTGCTTGCTTTTTTTCTTCATTTTTATCTGGCATGGACAAGCTCTAGAGTTCCAGCTTGTCTGACCACATGTTTCTTCACACACATTTAAAATCTGCCCCATTCCTAGACACCTTGAAATAATTTCCATGTGTGGTTCTAGAAAACAAGGCTGCATCTTAATCTGTGCTGCCTTTTTATTTAGGGTGTAAGGTACACTAGCTTCACTATGATTCTTCTGTTGGGGAAACTAAGGCACAATGCAACTTGATGCAAATGATAGGGCCTGTGCCAGAACCAAGATTTAAATACTGAAGCACCTGGGTCTGAAAACTCTTGCTGAAAATTTACATTTCTTTCTAGTTTCCCAGATTAATATCTCCAGAGAAGACAGCCATGGCTGTCTTTAATCAATGTATTGGGCAAAAGGACCTAGCAGAGCATGCTGTCTGCCTGGCTCCCTTAATTTCTCTGCATTAAGAGAGAGCTGATGAAGGCCTCTCAAGAAAATTACTACGGGATAATCAGAGTTTGTACTTTATATTTCATCAACTAATTATAAGTTCCCTTACAAGAGAAGTAAAAGCTATTATTCAGGTCTGTCTTGAATCTCATTAGGTAGAGGGAGTCTGCTATTCTAAGTTCTGAATTATATGGGAAGGATTGTTTTGTTTCACCAAACTACTTAATGTTCCTTGGACTGCAAGCGAAATTGAAACCAGGCTGCCAGATGAAACAAGTCACATCTCCCATTAAACTTCACAGCACTTACCCACTTCAGCTAGAAAAGATTTTCACGATACTTGAAGAGTCTCAGTATTTTATGGGTTAAAATCTTAACCAACTTTGAGACTACAGTTAATATTCACTGAAATGTCAACATCTCTGTATTATGTGAACTAACTCTAGAAATCTTTGAAATCCAAACGGATCTAAATTATACTGCAGCCCAAAACTACGAGAACAATCTGAACAATACCAGCTACAGTCCTCAAGAAATTGTAAGGCATTTTTATTCAGTACCAGACCCCAAAATATTTTTGTCTTAAAATGAAGGAAATTAGCACATTTCAGAAAATTAAAATGTAGCATTCTTGTGAAAGGATATACTAGTATATAGCACAGTAACTGTCCAGAACACTGGAGCTCTGCAATGCTTCCAGGAGGCCTCATTTTGAATGTCCAAGCTTAACACTAATTTTTATTTGTGCACTACTTCATAATTATTTCTTCCATAACTAACGAAGCTAAATGACTAGTCAGGCTCCATTCTGGAGACTGCCATTTCCCTTGATTTACAGGAAATCCAGTTGTTGCTACGCTAAATAATACCATCAATTGTAAATGAAACATGTCATTAGTTTTTATGCAGTCAGCTCTACTCGAGGGAGTACGTGCTGGTTTCTAAGCATGGTTTACCTCAGCTTCTGTCCTTACAGATATTTTGAAATACTGACTGTTGTTGTTAAATTCATGATCATATTTACTTACTATACTTTCAGAAGCAACAAGGGAACTAATATTGGTGTGGTTCTTCAGGAACTGACAGCAGCTGTGTTAGATTAAACCAAAGCTCTCTGCAATACTTATCTCTGACTTGGCATCAGCTTTTCTATTACTACATCCAAAGTCCTGTTTCTAGCAGCACTTGAATTTACAGGCAGGAAGTTTTTAGAAGATTTGTACAAAAAGATCATATTATACAACTGGTTTCAGTAGGAGCAATTTGCTAAGGGATTTAACTCTCACTTTTTGTTGATGAATCTTTAATGTGTTAAGTACAAGGAATATTTAATAGTCACCAGACCAAAACTAATCTTAGGAAGAATTTGGAAGGAACTTAATTTACTCTAAAACTCCTAAATTTGGTTAGCTTTCCTCTGCATACAGATTCCTTGTGAACTACATGACAGCTCCTACTAGAAAAGGTATAACCACATTATTATATGGTCTAAATAGGAAAGTAACCTGACATAACTATTGAAAGTAAACTGAAATAGTAAAAAAGGAAGCAATGGAAGTGTACTCTGTAGGAAATGTACAATGCTACATTACACAACACAGCTGTAATGTACACAAGCTTATAATGGACTGGACTCGGTGTTCATTTAGCTCCATACTGAGAGGCAGGTAGCTCATTCCTACCTCAGAGAACATCTGATATAAACCCTACATGTGTGGACTGATATGTCAAAATCCCATTTATCCAATGTAACTATGAGTTTCTTACTACATTATAAGAGTCTAATTTCTTAAATTCTACATAGCTCTGATTTCAGTAACATTTTGTGGAATTAAGTTATATATTATGTACACTGTGTGAAAAAACAAGACTCCTAAGATAAATTCAGTATTATGTGTTGCCTTTCAATTTCATAGACTCTATTTACTATTTTGCATGTAAACAGGAGTGTTTGAATTAATGTCCTTTGTCAACTATATCGCATTCTCCCATTGTATTTCCTCTCAAATAGGATACTGTCTTTCGGTACATCCCTGTGAAATGGCAGGTAGGATAGCCAAACTGAACCAAACCAAATGTATTCCAATAAAAAGAGAGTAGTAGTTCCAATGGACTCATCATGACTATTATTTCACATTCCATTCCCATTCTTCCCAAAATTTATTAGACTGTTAGAAAATAAATCTATGTCATTAGATTTGTTAGATTTTGTTTCCCATACAGTAAAAGTTTCCATTATCCTACACCAAATAACTTGTACTCTCTTACATGCTTGGGTCTTTTCTTGATTGGGTTAGAACATTCTCAACTCAACTACATGAAATAGATTCTGGATTTTTCCTCTAACATGTACTACCCTGAATTTCCTTGAAGATACTCCCCCAATACTGTCCATTTAGGTAACTATAAATTCCTCAGCCTGAACAATCACTGTTCTTCATTGAATTAAATTACTTTTTTCAAAATATTTTTTAATTTTTGATTTTGTTGGCAAGTTTAAGGACACATATTAATCAGTTACAGTGTTTGATCTGTGTAGCATCCCTTGAAAGGTGTTTCCTTTAAAACACATGGATGTAATATCCTCTACATTCCGCTCTGAAAAACATACAATTTCAGATGAGATTGTCAGCAGATCAGAAACCCATGGCCAAGTGACTTCTTACCTACAACTCACTGGTTTTCAGATGTGCCACTCTGTTTATGTATCGTTCTTTTTGACTTTTCAGTCTCTTATACTGCTTCATCTCCAGTACTCAGAAGACTTAGATCAAAACTGCCGGACATTTCTCAGTCTCAGTACCAGTCCAAGTGACCAGGTGCAAGACTCTCTACCCTAGCTCTGGTGCCCATGTAAAAATGAAGCATGCACTGCCATATCACTGTCAGTGGAGCAGGGAGAGCATATGGCTGGAGTAGACTGTTCCCATATACAGTTTCTAGATGTCTCTGACCTGATCTAAAAGCTGTAAGTAATGTTGTGTTCTTGTTACCAAAAGAACAGCTGAAATCCACCTTCTTTTGATTCTTGGTGAAGCACTCGAATGCAGCCCTTGGGGGTTTGATTTTACAGGCACTGAAGGTAGATAGCCCTGTTCTACAGCAGGTCTGAACAACTGCATTCAATCACAGCCATTCATGTGCTACGTTGGTTTGTCAAATCTCCTACAAGCCCATTTTACTTTGCCCTTCTTTTCCAGGTCAGAAATGGTGAGATTCCAGCTCCCCTCAAGAAGCAGCCCAGAGCAGAAAGAGGGAGCAGCCTCACCAGACGGCCCATACTGCCTGTCTGTCCTGCAACACGACCGACGATCTCCCACTGGTGGAGCTGGGATTGCTGAGAACGGTATCAAACCCCGTACCCAACTACTTTATTTCCTCACTGAGTTGTAAGATCCTCAGCAGAAAGCTTATTTAGATATTAAACCAACAAAGCCACAAACCAATCCTAATGAATCATGAAATCCTAGACCTAAATCAAAAGTAATATCCCAGTTTCCTACTTCTCATTCCCCACATAATTTTATGTTTAATAAAAGACTGAAGGTATCACTTAGAGCTCTGACTTAAAACTGCTTTTTTCCACACGATTCACCTCACTAAAACTTTTTCTTGGCTTAGAAGTATGAAGTTTTCATTATTTTTTTTTTTTAAATAAGACCTCAGAACTTCAGCTAAAATTATTTCCAAGGAAGCCATTTGCAGTTAATATTCTGTATGGTCACACTCTATGGAAACATCCCGGCCGCTTCAGTAACTCTGAAAAGGTCCAACCTGTTTTGCACACGTAGCACTAACGACTGCCCTAACGCTGCACACTTGTGATTGCTCACAGGACAGTGGGTTTGACTTACCTTCAGTGATTTTTTTTATTTAAATTTTTTTTTAACAAATCTAGTTCAAAGAAGACAAAAAGCATTTGTCTGACATTAAGTGGCATCTTTACTGCAGACTGGGGAGCGATGTATGTAGTGACAAAAAATCAGATTTTTAGGTATGTATTGAATGGAGCTGGCAAGTAGATGCTAAGGGATGTGAAAAATAACACATGAATACAATTAAAATGGTAGCATGTTCTCCACATAGTTAGACTTCTAAAACAAACCTGCTTTTACAAATATTTCTATCAAACCAGACACTTTGCCAGCTCAAAGACAGTTTCCATGTCTAACCTACACTACCCCATATTTCAAGTACAAACAGCTTCTTAGCAAAAGTTTTTCAAACAAATAAATTGTGCATTTATAGATTTTAAAATATGAAAAAGTGGTCCAACAAATAAAAAAGGATTAGTCAGGCAGAAAAGAAAAATAACTCAGAAAGTTGAAAAAATAAAAAAAAGTGTGAACATCTGGGATAAACCTAGATATACTAGATAATTCTGCATCTAGATTTATTTATAACTTTTAACATATATTCTAATAAATATGAATTTCTTAGAGCATAAGAGCACTGGGATTGGGTAAATTATTCTACATTAGCTAGTTTACAAATTAATATAATATCACAATAATAAAGTGCTCTATGATTCTACTGACGGAATTTTTTTTTAACTATTAGCTTAGTAGAAGAATTTTAATAAAATACTGGCTTTATGTTAAGAGAGATGCATCAAGTGCTGCTTCTTCTCTCTGATTTCTAGTCCTACTAATCCAAACCTACATGGGTGGTGTAAAAGATAATCTCTTTTGCATCCACATTCAGTCAGAGCAGAGGACGTTCCTGTGTGTGAGGAGATGGGGTGGAGTGGGGGGAGGAGGAAGAAAGCAGCATTACAAGTATCTTAGCATGAAGGCCACTTGAGATTCATGTTCCTTTTTCTCCAGTTTTAAAAGCCTAATCCAAGTGTTTGCTATGCCAGATACTGCAATTAATTTCCTGGATTAAACATACCAGTTTGAAGCTCTTCAAGGAATCCACAGTGCTGGGTGATCAGTTCTCACAGCTGCCACAACAGTTGTAAACTCTGAGTATTATCCCTTTGAACTCCTATGGCAAGAAAACGAATGATGATAGAAAGAGTTCACTACTAGTGTATCACAGATTGAAAATAGAAAGGTGTTTTGGTTTGGTTTTGTGGCTGGGCACAGCCTCCCGGAAAGAAAGCACATCTAATAAATCAGTTTGTACAGTGTAAGGATTGCCATGAAAATGCAGACATTCATTTGCTAATTAAAGAGCAATACTGCATGTCACTAAGCTTTGTTCCTGCTTAGGCAAGAAATTATTGAACATGATAACCTGGAAATTAGGCACACTTGATGCTACTGGAATGCAAACTGCATTCACAATAATAGGCCGAGTGTTAATCAAAAGAAAAAAAAAGAAAGAAAAAGAAAAGAAATAAAAGGCCATTTTTCCTGTGCTGCTGAAAACAGACCTGAAGGGATCCAGCAGCCGGGGCGGTGTGACGCAGCTGCCCTCCGAAGGGGACCCACCGAACTGCAGCGACTTCTGTCCTTGAAATGAGACACAAAATCGGTGACCTCAGAGTCTCTGCCGGGAGACTCACCCTCTTGAGCCCCCCTTCTCCTGTGCTGAAGGAATTAAACGTGCACAACACTGGTAATGCTACCTAAGGTCAAATTTGTTTCAATATTTGAACAAATAACAGCGTTTGACTTGATCCCTCTGTTAGAATTCATTAAACCTCTTTAATGAACTGACAGTGATTAAGGTAAATAATTCTAAAATTTAAAATCACGTTGACATTGGCTTAACCTGATGTCAACTCAAAAGAAACGTTCAGAATAAAGATGTGACCAGTGCCTTTCATGTACTCACTGTTTCAAAAGACTCCCTGGAAGTTACAAGTATTATAATAATCCTCTAAGTCCTGGTAAGTATCTCCTTGGGAGAAAAAGGAGTTAAATGCAATAGCTTTTATGAGATACAGCTAAAAAACATTGAAATATTACTGTAGTAGTTAATTTATATTTATATGTACTGTAGACAGCTCATTTATGATTTATTTGGCACATGAGGAGACATCAGGTTTAGGTAGAAAAAATGTAACTAAACATTATATAGCATGGGGTCTAATATGACATTTATATTATTATATGACATTATATGACATATATAATATGACATTTATATGTCCCTACAAAACACAGCAAGGGAATGAACTAGAGAATGTTTCTATCAAATTCCTGCACTCTGAATGTGTTCAGCTGGTGCCATGACTATGCAAAAAAACCCAAACTTACACAGTACAATGGTTTCTCACTCTTCTTGAAAAGTGTATATTCAATTGTACCCCTGACCAGTAATTGCCCTCCCCTAATAACACATGATCCTTCACACTTATCCTTACATTCTAGTCACCTAAAGAAGGGAACTGAAGTGAAATACCTACAGGTTACCTGCAAGAGAGTGCTGAAGTACTCAAGACTCTTAAAATAATGCTCTTTGCTGAGGCTCCTTAGCTTTAAAGCCCTTTTCCACAGATGCTGAAGGACCCTGCACTGTGTTTCACTGGAGTTTTTCAAACCTAAGGTCCCTCTGGAGTTTCCGTTGCCACAGCTGCAGCACATTAGGGAAGTTGTTTTGTTGCTAAGACTTGTTGGTTTCTCCAGCAGAGGATCAGCTGTTTCGCTCTGTGGAAGGCCAGGCTGCCTCTGATGAAGAGGAGGAGAAGTGGGCAGGAGACCAGTCAGCACAGGTGGAGCAAATGAAGAAAATACTGGCCAAGCTCCCTTGCTGTGGCAGCGGGTAGGTTTCTGAGATTAATGCTATTAGAGCCCTTTGCAAAGATTGTTCCATGACCCAAAGGCACCACGGCTTCAGTAAGAAGCAGTAACTATGCTGCACAAATTCAGCAGGCCCCTTTGCCCACCCTTCACAGCTCATGGGAAACAATGTGCTGCATGTTCCCACCTACCCCTAATCAGCCTCAGCAAGGACACTAATTTGTGACCTCTGCTCCCAAGAGTTCTGCAGGAAGACTGGCTTTTATAAACATGCACCTTAATTGTCAGGCTTCACTAACTTTTTATTTTATTTTTTTTTTAATGTGTGTATATAGATGTGATGAAAAAATGTGGAAAAAGCTGATGTCTTACTTGGAGACCCCCAACAGTGATGGCTACAAAACAGCCCCTGCGGAGCTGACAGAGAGGGTCACGCAGCTAACGGCTCAGCTTGAGCTTAAAGGGCATGGAGTGAAAAAACTGGAAACAAACATGGAAGAGGTAACAGTTGCCAGTCTGAGTGAAAGAGTTAGTTATGCATCTTTAAGTAGCTGCATTTATATACATATGGATTATACTGTATTCTGGCCATTCCACTCTCTGATGCTGTTTCCCACTGTGCCATTAGTTTGTCAGTCACACCTCATGCTTTCCTGTAAAACCCACATTTCCAGTCTGGTTCCTACCTGAAACCCCATTTCTTTGGAGGCTGAGATGTACACCAGCCACAGTCAGACACAAGCTCTCTGAATACTATCCTTGATCTAAATGGTTTAAGGTGTTCACTGATGCTGTGTTTGGGCCTGGTTCCGCTGCAGACCGCACATTAACCGTAGGGTTGCTATAGGCAGCTTTCAGGGGTTCCTCAGCTGTGGAGGACACACTCCTCATGTCCTAAGACATCCAGCTCCTCTGGGAACACAATAACTCTTCAAGAAATCCCTCCAGCTGACTGAGATACAGTGGCTCACCATTTTGTAATTCTTTGGAGGAAATAATCCAGTTTATTCTGGCTGGTTCTCAGGCTTAGATCAACATATTTATAAATAATAATTTAAAAAAATACTTCTCAGGCAGTAACAACTTACCAGCATGTTCAGCTTTCCCTCAGCAGACGTTATAACCATAGTAGTTAAAAGCTCCAGTGCAGTATCAGGGTGTTGATGGGCAGAGATTTAAATGCTAGCAACCTTTCTGCAAAACAAAAACAGTGCATCATATGCATTGCTTTGGTCTGCTTCGTCTTAAGGCTCAGCTAGTGCTTGTTCCGTATTTTATACCCCTTCTTTACAAGGAGCATAAGATTTCAGTAGTTCTGGAACAAATATATCAATGAGTAAACTAATTAAAGTAAGAGCAAAATATTCAACTCTTTTACATGTTGCTGTCCTTTGATTTTTATCAGTATTTCATAGCATTTTCTCCCTTGACGAAACTGAATGGAAGAGTTTACTTGTGAAGAAAAAAAATTAAAACAGATTAAAATCATGCTTGTGTCCTACACAATTTGCAGTATTCAATGACAATTTATTCCTGTAATACTCCCAAGAGCAACACAAAGCTTCCCTCTATACTACTTAGCACCAGCCCACATAACAAACTACATTTATTCTTTTACATTTATTTTTTGACAGTTTTCCCCTTTTTTTTCAGTTCAGAGGTACTCGTTTTCTGCAGTATCATACTGCCTTCTTTTGAATCCCCACTGATGGATATTAGCATCTTGTTCAGAAAAGTACCGTTATTGATAGATTAATACAAAATTCCAGGACAAAAATAGAATCTGTTGCTCTTGATTTAAAGACAAACCGGGAAAATAAAACAGCCTGACAAATAATAAGTAATTCCTTTCAAAAAGGTGACTGTTTCTGTAATCAACACAAAGCAAACTGTAAGACTGAGAAATGCTCTCTCTCATCTAACTTGCCAATAAATATATTGGCTTAATAAATAAACCACCAAGAACACTTCCTCTGATGACCTGACAAAACTACCTCTTCCATTGCTCTATGTACTTCTATTTGCACCTGCTCGATGCTGAGTATCAGACAAAAAACAACAAAGCTAACAAGTAACAAACTCAGCAGGCAAGTGAAGAGCAACACTGGCAAAGACCAATTAATAACCGCTTCAGTCTAAGACTCATGAAACCAGGGGGAAAAAAGAGTTCTGAAATTTGTCATGTCTAGAAAGTTCTGCTTGCCAACAACCAGACATTTAAAAATAGTTCTACTGAAGACAGGGTGATGAAGGTGTCAGGAGCTGGGATAACAGATAGAGAAAACAAAGGTGAATTCTAAAAATAAAGTGATACACTGCCAAGTGTAGTGTTGCAACAAAATGCCAGTTATTTTCCATAAAAGCTTGCATACAAACTGCCAGCTTAATTAAAAAGACAATGAGTTTATGCCCTGCCATACAGGGTCAAATGAAGAGTTCATCCTAATATCACACACCTGATGGCAAACAACACTTTGCTTAGAGAAAAGCAATGAGCAACAGGACAGAGGATCTTCCTCGTGGCATTACTCACCTGGTTCGCAGTACACTAGGGACAGACACATCTTGACCTGGGTGTCACTTGGAGTACCACATTTAATGGCCAGTATTGGTGCTATTTACCATGAATTTACCTTGCCTTTCTTTAAAGCTAGTGCTGCTTTTGGCACCTCAGGGCAAGAACTCTCACATACTAGTTAGAAAGGTTCACTGAGCCACTGTCTTCAAGCACAGTAAGACAAAAAAGGTTTTGAGGATTTGTTTTTGTCAGCTTTAAATCTGCTGCATGGAGGGCATGGAGTGAAAAAACTGGGAAAAAACATGGAAGAGGTAACAGGTGCCAATCTGAGTGTGAAAGAGTTAGTTATGCATCTTTAAGTAGCTGCATTTATATACATATGGATTATACTGTATTCTGGCCATTCCACTCTCTGATGCTGTTTCCCACTGTGCCATTAGTTTGTCAGTCACACCTCATGCTTTCCTGTAAAACCCACATTTCCAGTCTGGTTCCTACCTGAAACCCCATTTCTTTGGAGGCTGAGATGTACACCAGCCACAGTCAGACACAAGCTCACACTGTCACCTCGTTTTTGTGCTTGGAAGATCAGCAAATGATCTTTCCCTCATAATTTTACAGACTGTTACTACCAGAAATAATACTGCCTCAGTTATCACCATTCCTAGTCTGCCTCAGCTCGTCTGGTACAAAACCCATTACTTACTCTGTTATTCTATTTTATTCTTCCATGTACTTTTCAAGCTCTATTACCCTTTTTGAATGAGACGAACTGCAGATGTGCTTAGTATTCAAATAGCAAACCCTTC
Organism: Antrostomus carolinensis; assembly: GCF_000700745.2. Lineage (NCBI taxonomy): Eukaryota > Metazoa > Chordata > Aves > Caprimulgiformes > Caprimulgidae > Antrostomus > Antrostomus carolinensis. Next base: position 45,090 of record NW_010333738.1, read on the forward strand.
ATGGCATCATCATATGTTCTGGTTTGTCCCTAGGTCCTTTCCTAATAGCTCCTAGCACGTGTCCTTTTCATCTCTGCCAACTGCTGAGCTATGAAAAAAATTCAGCAGGTTCCAGCTCTTCTAGATCCCCTTCTTGAGTGGCAGTCATCATCACTGCAGATGTATGACATTGTGTACCTTTCCTACAAGCCTTACTTGGCATTACTGACACGGAATTTCATCTGATCTTTTATTGCCCATAGTTATTCAGTATCATGAACTCCTGCTGTAACTCTTCACAGGTAGCTTTAGTTTTTATTACTCCCAAAAAATTGTATTGAGAGCAAACTTAACCACTTTGAGATTCACCTTTTTTAAAAATCATTTATCAATATTCTAAACAGCTCAGGTCTTAACCCAGCTCCTTGTGAGACCCTAAGGATTATCTCCCTCTGTTGTGAAACCTTCAGTCCTGGTCTGTCACTCTGTGCTCTGTCCCCATCTTGCAGCATCCCCAGCTGCAAGTCCATGGCAGGATCTGTGCTACTGCCCTCTAGCAGTTACTTTTTTATTTTTATTTTTTGAGTCTTTGGTGATGAATCAAAAGCTTTTTACAGGTTCAAAATACACTCTATCAACTGAATTAACATTATTCATATAAATTCATAGACTCTTTCAAAGAAATCTAATCGATTCTGCACTATGTTCATCTGTGTATTCACCTCCATCACAGTTCCTATCAATTTGACTGACAGAATTACTGATATTCTGGAGGTGATTTGCTGTTCCTCAGATCATCTCTGCAGCCTCTCTTGAAAGCTGGTGCTTCATTTGCCACCCTCCAGTCCTTTGAGGGTGAAATGATTTAAGAGATAAATTGCACAGCACAATTCAGCACTTTATTCTGCCGTTCTGCTACTGATTTCTTCCCATTTTGAAAATGTTTCTGAGGTTCATTGCTTGTAAAAAGGGCTCTAGTATGAGAGTCTCCTCAACTTCTGTGGAAAACACAATAGAATTATTTTCTCTTACATTCCTTAAGGGACTTTTGCATATTAATTGTTCATTATCCGAGAAGCATTTGTACTCACTACTCAAGAGCTCAGGTTTTCCCCCTTTCTCATCCTCCCCCCTTTTTGAGAGGGCTGGATATCGGCAGCTGATGACTTCTCAAAATGGGTGTTTGTCCAGATAGTATTTCCATTTCACAGACAAAGCACAGATCCCAAACCAGGCTTTGCTGAGGGACTTTCACAGAGCTAAGAACAAAAGCCACTCCTCTGAGCCCTGTGATTTAACTACTGACCATGCCTCCTCAGTATCCAGGTTTGAAAAACAGCTTATGCTCAACTATTGTCATTATCTGATTGCAGATGTTAAGATAATAAGAGGTGCTAGATGTAACCTAGCTAGGGAAAACAATTTGGGAGAATGCTTTTAATGGTTCACTGAGCCACTGTTTTCAAGCACAGTAAGACAAAAAACCTGCCTGCTCATCCATAGAAATGAAACAAAGGAATCGGGATGCTAGCATCCTGATATAGGAGCAGGTGACTCACAGAGTCACAGAATGTCAGGGATTGAAAGGGACCTCGAAAGATCATCCAGTCCAGTGCCCCTGCCAGAGCAGGAACCTAAATGAGATCACACAGGAAGGTGTCCAGGTGGGTTCTGAATGTCTCCAGAGAAGGAGACTCCACACCCTCCCTGGGCAGCCTGTTCTGGGCAGACTGTTACGGTACAGCTGCCATGAATGGCAGTTTACTAGCAGTAGCATAGGAAATACAAACAAAAAGGGCTTTGTAGGAGCAGTCAAAATGAAGAGGGAAGAGAGGCAGCAGCAGCACACGCCATGTCCAGTACCAGTGTTGGCACTGTCGGCGAGGCACACTGCCTGTGCTCTGTACAAACCCTGCAGCTGGGCCTGGTGCTGTGCAGTGCCCCGGCGGCACGCGTACCAAAGAGAGAAGTTTTTACTTCTCCTCCTTGTGTTTGTACACCAGAGCCACTGTGCAGCACCAGCCTTTCAGCCACAGGCAGCTGAGGACAGAGCAGGCCCTGTGCAGCGTTCCAGGGACGGCAGTCATGCCAGCATGACCAGAGCAGCAGCTAAAGCAGCAGCAAAGTGATGGCAGGGGCACGGGGGGCTGACAGGGTGCAGGACCACGAGAGCTGAGCGGCCGTTGGGAACTTCCATGAGCATCTGTCTAATTGCACATTGGGAGAGTCTGAAAAATAATGACATTTTTACCTCTCTGACATTTGATAGGACACTGCTTCAGCCATACAGGGGAACATAACTACTCCATGTGTTTAGTAGGTCTCTGTGCCAGGTGGCATTTAATGTGCAATAGAAGAAAGGAAAGCACATGTTGAATTCATCACAGACCTCCCACCGCCTCTGCAGCATTTGCTGTCTCGGGCAGACTGCTGCCACATCAGTGGTAACCAGGCTGGCTCTCCACACAGGAAAATGGTAGTGTGTGCATCTCAGAGGGGTGTTCGCTCAGGGGTGCTGAAATCATTGTTTGGCAGATGGACCAGACTAAGAGATCCAAACTTCTGTAGCTGGCACCACAGCACCTCACAGGGCAAAGCTCACGGAGAGTCATGGAACAGCCTGATTTCCATCTGATGGGGGAATAAGCACCAATTAATACACTATTAGCACAGTCAGAAGCTGAAATGACCTTCTAGAAGGCTCAGTGTGCGTCAGGGATTGTTTTCTTTTTTCACTCTGATGACACTTGTGTTTTAGGGAACTGAAGTTCCTTCCCATCTATTAAAGTTCATTAGGATACACAAAATATTATTAAATAGTGTGTATATTAAGGCCTTCAGCTTTTTGAGTTCAACTCTCTCCTTAAGTTATTTCTAAAACTGCAATAAAGATAAAAGATGACAACAAAAAAGGGATGAACAGAGCCAGCAAATTTGGCATTTACCCCACATGATTTTGTTGCTCAGTGCAATATCAATAAACATATTCACATTGTGTTTGCAACAAGCAATTGCAAAAAATGGTACCATTTCAGTAATGATTGAGAAATCATTTACTTTATTAATAAACCTGAAATCTATCAGTGCTCTCAAAGGTCCAAAATTAATATTAAGGGACATATTTTCCAGGGAATGCTTTTCAGGCTCTTTTGTGCAACTCGGCCATGTATCTGTGACAGGCTCGGGTCTGTGACAAACAAAGATAATTTACTTTTGCAAATGGTGTGGCAGTTTTGTAGTTCAAAACATGTGACTTAGATTTTGCATTGAAACAAAAGCAACATTTCAAATCCTAAACATGTTTTTCACAGGGAAGGCTGAGACAGCTGACAGGTCAGCTCAGCTTTGGAAGGTCCAGGTCTGAGGAGACCCCTCCTGCCCAGCACTTCTGTAGTGTTCAAAAGTCTCATTGAATGTTGACCTTTCTGTGCTTAGCTGCAAACCAGTGCTTCATTAGCACACATGACAGTGTTTTGCAGCACCAGAATATTTTTTCTCAAGACTTCTTTTTTTTGAACTAAAATACTTAGAATAAATTAGCTAATTACCTTCTTGTTTCCTGGAATGTACAGATGGTTGAGATGTAGGAGGTGCAAGACAAAGACATGATTACATTGGTGAGGGCACACAAATGAGTTATGCTTTACAGGAATGCAAATGGTTAGAAAACTGAAATAGTAATGCTAGTGTTTAAAATTTCTGAACGATCTGCTTGCACCCAGTGTTGAATGAACTGCCATTCTGTGCAAGAGCAAAGCATTTCCTAACAACTAGTGATTCTTCACTTCATGTAGTTGTTAAAGAATGTTCTTCCTTTCAAGATCATCTTCTGGAGTGAACTGACATTTACCAGATAAGGGGGAAAACTGAGCTTTGCAGTTATTGGGCAAGAAAGTGGAAAGCTCCAGTGCTCTTAATTTCCTGTGTCATTGTCCAGATGAAAGGCCCGTTGCTAGGTGAACTGCAGCACAAGGTGGAGGAGACCGAACTGCTGAAGATGGAGCTGCAGATGTTGGAGACTGAGAGAGTTAGGCTGTCACTGGTGGAAGAAAAGCTCATGGATGTTTTACAGCTTCTTCAACAACTTCGAGACTTGGTATGGCAAGAAAGCAGTGCAGACTTAAAACTGGTTTTGATAGTGTCCTTTACAAACCAAAAAGGATGTTCATACCTTCTACTGAGTACAAAGTTACTCTAGGCCACATTCTTATGTGTGCTTGCCCTGGGAACTGCCCAGTGATCACATAAAACTTTTAGACCCCTATGGCTGACTTTCTAAAAGAAGCCTAGAGATCTTCTTGGATCTAGATCTCATTATCCTCTAAACAAAAATTTAGAGGAAACAAGGAAAACAAAAATGCTAGTGATTAGAAAAATTCTAGAAGATTGTTTTTCCTTCTACAAAAGGACCTGTTCAACTGCATCCTCACATGACACCGAGTCAGTATTAAAGGGAAAAAAATACCAATAAGGTATTTTTTGTAAGAAGTTTCTTACCCAATTAATAATCCAAATATGGATTTATAAAAGCTGATGCAGTAGCATCCCAGAAGTACATAGCCAGTATGGCAGATGAGTCCTTTAGAAAATAAGTTTAAATCTCCTGTTTGGGAATGAGAACGGTAAGGGCTGGCTGAAAGCCAGGACAACTGGATAATCCACAGAACACAGAGTATGCTGGGAGCTGCACTGGACTGCTAGGAACTAATTTCTTTGATAATGACTGAGGGTTCTCCTCAGTTTTCAGCAAAGCTCTGCCTAATCTGTGTGAGATGAGAATGCTTCCTCAGGTGATCACTTTACTTTGTTTGAAGCATGCTCATGTTCCACTGATGACTCTAGGGAACAAGTGCAATATCTCATAATTTGGTAACTTATTTTAGCATTTGACATGGAAATTCTGCTTTGATATTGCAAGTCTGACACATGCATCGATAACAATTCAGTGAAGGATTAAATTAGTAAAGACTGTGACTGGCAACAAGCATAATAACCTTTTGTGTCAAGATTTCAACATGTCATTCACTGGTCAGTTGTATTATTGCAAATCATTTCTGCTTAGGGGACAATCCATCACACGAAGTGCCATATCTCAGCACTTAATGCTAATCAGTGCTGGAAACATGCCACCGCGTGCTGCCAGCTCCCACAGCACCAGCACAGGCAAGGAGGCTGTCAACAAACAAGATAATTTACAGCATTCCCAGTACAATTTAGCAAGGATCCCCTAAATCTCTGATGGGATATACTTCAGAGAAAAGACAGCTTATTTATCAGAAACTGTGGTTCTAGGTGTCACCTCCCCAGCATATTCACCTTCATGTTTCAAATACCCCCAGCATCTCCTTTGCAACAGAATCTACCACAAAGCAATGACTGGCCAAAGGCAAATGGATTATTAAAGGATTATTAAAGCCTCACACTGTGCTGCAGAGGTCATGTGCAATCCCAGCCTGATGCTAACTGCCTTCCACTGTGCCCCAGTCCCCACTGGGGCAGACCAGTGGGAGGCAGATGACCAGCATCTGTAAGCAAGGCCAGTATCACCCGGGCTGCTGGCAGGTACCTCATCTTTCTGCCAGAAGAGCTTCCATCTATTTTCACTTCTTAAAGTTTTAACAAGAACAACCTGTCCCTGCAGATACAGGTGCTCTAAGTGCTAATTAAACTGATTGCAAGAGCATCTCCCACAAAGCATGCATCAGTGTCTGGAGATGGAGATTAGCAGATGAAGAGAGTTTGTTTTTCCAGGCACATTATGTAACATCCCAACAGATTTCTAATATAAAACCACCACTGAAAGAGACCATCCAAATCCTAAATAGATTTTACAATCCTCTCGCTTTGCCTCATGTTTATTACGCCTCAATATATAATTAATTATTGCCACATGATACATACAATCTCTTCTAATTTGTACCTCAAATGGTTCCCAGTGATTCCCAGAAGAGCTGGGTCTGAGATGCCTCTTTCTGAGATGACACCACAAAATCTGTCCGTTCACCTTTCAACACAGGCCGAGCAGAGGACTGAACGAGCTTTTGTTGTGCGTGCCCTGCTTACGCTCCTGCCCATCTGGATTTCTGGGGCATACACTCTGGAAAATTCTGGGTTTTTTCCACTGAGTAACTGCTATTTGTCTTTCTACAGCCACATTAAGAAACAGGAGCCCTCCACAAACTGCTATTATTTGAGCAGTATCTAAGATAAAATGCTTGAAAAGAAAGCAAATTATCAGGTCTTGTGGTATCGGGATCCAGTTTAATTTTGTTTTAATTTTCAAATGCAAATACACTGTGCACAGATTTTGTTGCATACATTTAAACTGGTGAAGGACATATTTGTGCCATAATATTATTTTGTTTTTTAAAGAACATATCTAAGCGAGCCTTGGGGAAAATCTTGCTGAGCACTTTGGAATCCTGCCGTGACCCCCAACCTGGTAAGAACATAAATCACATATAAAGAGCAAGAGGCATGAAAAGTGTCCTCTTGGGAAAAACACTACATAATGAAAAGATAAGTAGGAAAAAAATATTTCAAATTCTGGGAGACAAGCTAGGGAGAAAGAAGTACTATGCAAGAAGATGTAGAAAGTGATGCCTTCTAGTCTGTGACACATCAGAGACAGGAACACATCCAGGGCTTTTTTTAGACAAATTTTAATTAGAATTTGGCCCTAGGGGAACAATTCAGTATCCCACGAATGTCTGTAGGGCTTCGTTGATATGAGAAAGTGGAAAACATGACCAAGTATGTAAGGCACCTATTTATCAGGTTTGCTATCCCACTGCGTGTTTTATTCCTCTGCTGCAGCACAAACAAATAAACAAACCAGAACATTTCTGTAAAGAAAGCGGATCAACCCTGCACTCCTCTAATAACAGCCTTTTGTGTTCCACCTATGAAAATTAAACTTGCAAACTCCTCTCCCTTGACAATGTTCTGGTGTGCCAGAGCTGCCTGTGTAGGAACCACAGAGGGCTCGCAGCCTGGAGGTTTAGATTTGATTACTTTGTTCCTATTAGCAGAGCATTTGTGCTTACCTTCAAGAAATGAACATCCTGTACCAAGCCTAAGAACATGGCTTGGAGGTGCTTTTAATAGGCAGACAGTAGTCAAAGACAAGATTAGAAAAGACTAGATGTGGCCTGAGGGTGTAATTTTGGAGAATATTATTAACAGTCATTTAGGGAGAAAAACATACAAACCACTCTGGGTTTTGTAGTTTCAAAGCCCTGTTGTTAGTAGTGTCCAGCAACTCAGGGCGCAGGCAGCCCAGAGCTAGGCTGTGCTGTCCCTGCACGCCTACAGAGGAAGCAGGGAAGAGAAGGCAAAGGCAGACCTTGGTTGGCTCCAGGACACCAACACAGCGAGAAACTGTATCTGCAGGATAGGTCAGATATTCTCTGGGTGAGAACAAGAGAAGAGGAGACTGTTAGTACCCACAGCACACAGGTGTCCAGAAGGTACCACTGCTCAGGAACACTGACTCCAAGGGATGGGGCTGAAACAAAGCACCTCCCACTGGAACTGCATCACAGCCCAGCTTCCCAAAACACCCCCACCAAGCAAAGGAACCTTGTGCAGCTCTCAGTCCATCCTGCATCACCATGAACTGCTCACCTTCTCTGCTTTCAGTTTTCTGGCTGTGCACCTGACATGACTTCAGCAGCTTTCCTAAGCCTTTGTAATCAAACATCTTCTTCCTCTTTCACAAGACTAAGTGTATAATTGGATTGGCAACTCTTTATTGTGACATGAAATAGTCTGTGTTCACACAAGAATATGAGAATTCAGTGGGCAGTGAAGGAAGCAAGAGGACTAGTAGAGAAAACAGTCTTTGAACCTATGTCCACTCACATTTTACAGGGACAGGAGTTCATTATTTGGTCTCAAAATTTAAACATTTTATAGTAATTACTTGAAATGGCACCTAGGAAGACAAGAGCTTGTGTTATGATTGTTAAATTGCAACTTTCTATCTTTGTTCAAATTATAATGTTTGCAATTTTCTTTTAAAAGGAAAAGCCCACCTATTTGAAGTCCTAGATACCCTGTACCAGGAGCTGACAGCCTGTGAACTCTTGCAAAGCCAGCCTCTAGAGAAGTCGCAGAGTCGCCAGTCCTTGTCTAACCCTCTGGTCATCTCCTGCTGACCAGCTACAACGCACACAACCAGCTGAACAACAGCCTCCTTCACTCAAACACCTGATGAGTGAATCAGATTCCTCCAATTCAATGGAGACCAGTAATGGACAAGATAACACCAGAATCCAGCCATGAAATCGAAGGTGCTGTGGTTCTGGGAGGAGCACCAATGTCAGAGCCCTCCCTTAGGCGAGCGAGCGTGCAGATGACGTGAGGATCACAGAATCACACAGAATCACAGAATGTCAGGGATTGGAAGGGACCTCGAAAGATCATCCAGTCCAACCCCCCTGCCAGAGCAGGAACCTAAATGAGATCACACAGGAAGGCGTCCAGGCGGGTCTTGAATGTCTCCAGAGAAGGAGACTCCACACCCTCCCTGGGCAGCCTGTCCCAGGGCTCTGGCACCCTCACTGGAAAGAAGATTCTTCTCAAGTTTAAGTGGAACCTCCTGTGTTCCAGCTCACACCCATTGCCCCTTGTCCTACCATTGGGCATCACTGAGAAGAGCCTGGCTCCATCCTCCTGACATTCGCCCTCAACATATTTATAAACATTAATGAGGTCACCCCTCAGTCTCCTCTTCTCCAAGCTAAAGAGCCCCAGCTCCCCCAGCCTTTCCTCAGCAGGGAGATGCTCCACTCCCTTCATCATCTTACGCAGCACTGTCTGTCTGATGGAAGCCTAACCACCCCTGTACCATGGCCCTGTAGCTGGACCAGTTAACCAAATAAAAACTACTCCAAATGCACTGACCTGACCTGTTTAGATTTACAGCCCTGGTCACTGGCTGGGCACAGTTTGTGGCTTTTGCGACAGCTCAATTCAAAAGCAAAAGGCAGCCTGTGCTATCACTGGTAGGTAAAGCGCTTCCTGAACACACCACTGACAAAATGACTGTATTACAAATACACACACGAGCAGATGCAAGTAGTGCAAGTTTTAAGGGCTCATGTATAAAGTGTGTTTGTGTGTGTCTGTATTTGTGATTCAATGATTCACCTTATTTAACTCTGAGGTTAGATTTGTTATTGCTCTGCTGAATTTTATATTTGTAATGATAGAGATGTCTTAGAAATCCGCAACAGTCTTTCCTGACGATAGTCTTAGCTTTTACATAAAAAGTTCATTTTAACTCCTTGAAAAAGGTACAAAGCAATCCTGTTGCCAGGCTCTCAGGGAAAGGAAGGGTTGAAAAATTCACTTTGCAAGAGCTGCCGTTGTCACATCAGCAAACAACACGTGCAGGACACACCTTTGTTCTCTCAGTTACTTTCCCTCAAGGCCACTGCAGGGACACAAAGCCAGGCCCCACCTGCAGACAGATGGATGTAAAATCCTGGGCCCAGTCATGGTGCCACACAACATTTTAGTCAGCAATAAAGTAATTCCTGGGGAAAAAAGTAAAACAAATAAGTTGCTTCCAAGTAGCTTTTGCTGTTTCATTCAACTATCAAAAACAGAAATTAAAGAAACAGAGTTTTTAAATGATCCAATGGAATTTATGTTATTAAAAAGATGCACTGTAGATCTGTTCAGAAAGTGAGATGATTTGCCTGAGATAATGCCAGCAATGAAATAAGCCCATTCAACTCACAACTGTGCATATATGAATTTTTCCCATGAAAATGGTTTTCATACAGGAATAACATCCATATCACAATGGAATCTGGGGAATAAGAAGATTTCTATTCCTTTCTCTTCATAATACACCGTACAGCTGACACACACCTCCACCCAAAATTGTGATACCTCGCTTAGCATTTAGAGCCATGCTGGTAACAAAAATTTGCAATAGATATTTTCATTTCATTTTAGAGGAGAGAAAAAAAAGTGTTTTGCAAATAATGGAAAAAACTCTGTTCAATGTTGTTTTACCTGGGTTCTTTCTGGTTTAATGGAGGAAGATTTGAAGAATAGAGATATATTTTTAATGTTGATTTTTCATAAAGATAAATTAGACAAGACATATATACATAGTGCAATAGTCACCCTGTAAGAAAGAAAACTGTATACTAGTACTAAATATATTACTAACATAATAGTAAGCATAATATAATATTACTTAGTATATACTAAACTATATGATAATATTATATATGACAAAAACTATACACTAAATGTGCAACAGATGAAATGAGCAGAAGTTAGTTCCCTGCTTGGGTTCATTTTCTAAAAAAACAAGAACAAGCCTCAGCTTCTGTTCTGTGCAGCCCCCTCAGACCTTCCCAGGAATACTGTAGGTGTGCAAAGAGGGGAAATGCCAGCAGCCCATTAAATGAGCATAATCTGGGTGTACAGTTGGCAGGAGAGACGCTTCCAGGACAGGATTATAATGCAAGTACATACCTGATTGTGGATCCTCTCATGTTCTGCAGGGTTCTTGCATCATGTGAATTAGTATTATTTACTGTATCCACTTTCTCTCTCCACACATATGTATTTGTATTATATATACTCCTGCATACCTTCAGATTGCTAGGCTAATTGTATACTTTTAGTGTCTTTTTCACTACTGAGTTTCCACTTCACTTTCTAATCTATTTCTAGCAATCTAGACTTTTCAAGTAAACTGATGTCCTGATGCCAAGATGAGGGAGGAGCAATATAATCTGAGTGAGTACTGCACAGCTTATCCAAGCAGTAGCTGAACTGGAAACTAGAAAATGTCACTGGAAACCTAAACTGGTGTCAAGGAAGATGCCAACAGCTGAGATAAAAGGAAGCTTTTGCAAATAAATAAACAGCATTTAACTCATGTAAGGAGCAGCAAAATCATATCTTGCTAAGTTAGCTTCAAATACTGCAACTTTTCTATTTCTTTAAGAAATGCTAGTATCAGACTCATTTTTGATATATCATATTTATCAAAACATAGGCTGACGTGATAGTTTCACTGGGCTAGCCAAAACACAGCTATTCTAACTACTAGGAAGAAAATTAACTCTATCCTAGCAAAACCAGGACAACTGATTAACCTTTTAATAATAAAAGCTGATTGTTTTAAGTCTGAAAATAATGCAAGTCAGACTTGCAGTATTTCCATAAAAATAATCTGTTCTTCAGGATGGATCAAGAAACAGTCCTCAGTCAAATTAGTGCTGGAAACAAGAGACAAAGCAAAGCACTGTACTCTGAAAGACCTTCTGGTGACCTCAAAATTGATTTCTTTCTTAAAATACTTTTAAGTTAATGTTTTATACTGAGCCTGCCAGCAGTGTTGCTGAGGCTGCTAAATATTTCATATGAAGCTGTATAAATATGTGATTTTAAATCAGTGTAATTGAGAAATTTCTAGCTCTGCCTCAAAAGCAGGTGGACTTCCACAGTTTGATTTACTACATGGAACATGTTCAAAAGAATCTGCACAGTAATCCTGGGAAGCAAACCCAAATCTCCAGGTTTTCTGAAAGACCTAGCTCCTTAAATCAAGTGATTACTGCAGTTTTCAGCTATCTTTAAAAAAAAAATTAAAAATTATTGCCTTTTTGATTATTGGAACTGTTCCCAGATAAACAGCAAACTGAAATATCTGATCAAGTCTCATTAACAGCTTCACCATATTTCAGACAGTAATGTAGGAGTTATTACCCACACTGTTGACTGCATAACAAACTCCTTTGAACAACCAGTGCAGTCACAGAATCACAGAATCACACAGAATCACAGAATGTTGGGGATTGGAAGGGACCTCGAAAGATCATCCAGTCCAACCCCCCTGCCAGAGCAGGAACCTAAATGAGATCACACAGGAAGGTGTCCAGGCGGGTCTTGAATGTCTCCAGAGAAGGAGACTCCACACCCTCCCTGGGCAGCCTGTCCCAGGGCTCTGGCACCCTCACTGTAAAGAAGTTTCTTCTCAAGTTTAAGTGGAACCTCCTTTGTTCCAGCTCACACCCATTGCCCCTTGTCCTCACCGTAACATACTCTGCAAGGGCTCATCTAGCACATACGAGAGCATGGATTTGCACAAACTGGTGCTTCACATGGCAGGGAACATGTACACATTTTAAATTGACTTTGTAAAAAATAAATTTCCCTATATGACAAAAACTGAAAATATAACAAAGCACACTCAAAAGCTTTCCATTGAAAAAGTACAACCACAAATCCAGTATCTCAAAACTCTGCAAACATTTTCTTTTGTTGTATGTTTACCAAACGGTAATAAATTGCCATTTGCTTGCATCTTGACTTGTCGGTAAAGAAAAAAAATCACAGAGAGAGAGTCAGTGCTATAACAAGTGCAACTGTCCATCTAAAAGTTTGCATAAGCAGACAAAGGCCATCAGCACGTGCCTTCCCAACTTTTCTTTCTTCAGTAGGAAAACCAGTTTGGAGGAGTACACGTGACATGTTACTAGGTGAGACCAGAGCCCTGCTGCACAGCTTCCAACTGGTACGGGTCACTCAGGTCTTGTCTGTAGAGGGGACCTGTACAACTTTGATTCTTAGTTAGAAAACCAACGGGCAGCTATAAAAGAGCTAAAGCAATCTAACTGTGCTGGTGCTCTGCGTGAACTCCGGCCTTAAACCAGGCTTGAGATTTTAACCCCTCCCCAGCATGCTCATTCCTCATTATAGCTGATTTTTTTCCCCCCATCGAAAATAATTCCACTCTTACACAAAGGCCAGTTTGTTTCAGCCTAGCAGTATCTTCTGGGGACTCCCTAATGTAATTCACCCCAACAAAAAGTTACTCTTCATCACCTCTTCTGTGTGTCCTTTCCTCCTTCATTGCTAATTGCAAAGCAATAAAGCCCTCAGGCTCCCAGATTTTGTCCTTTAAGACTGGAGTCCAATCTTTCCCTGAGTGAGCTGCCTGTTCTCAGCACTCCTAACCCCCACTCCTACAAGACCCAAAGAACGTGCCTGTTCTCTTGCTCACATGTCCCCTAAACCTGGTGATCTAGTTCTTGCACAGAGCCCATGGACTTTGCTCAGATAATGCGTTTGCATTTCCTTGGCCTTAGCAGTTCAGCATTAGATCTCCATAAATTGTGACCAAAGTCACTTTCTTAGCAGTCACCATCTTAATTTATTAATTTTCTATTAAAACTGCAAATTTACTTTATCAAGGAAGCTGGGGCATTTCCTCCACTGATCTCTACTGTGTTTCCACAAAACAAGCTTTCCGCTTTGACTTTGTTCTCACTCTGCTTTGTAGTAGTGCCCTTCTCGTTATCATTTGGCACATTGAGGTGACCTGAGGGGCTGCACACTTCTTAGCACAAGTTACATTTTTCAAGAAGAGTTTCCTCCTGCCATTATTTTTACTTTATATAAGGTATTAACTATTAGTAAATTTAAGTCCATCTGATATATAAAGTTATTCAATAACTGTCCAATTTATTTTCACTGGAGTATCTGGCAGTGACCACTCACCACAGATATTACACAGACTGATAAAACTTTTGCACCAAATCAGTGTGGCCATTTCCAGCCTGAGCTACTCCAAGGGTTTGATGGCATTTGTACAGACTTTCGGAAGAGAAAAAATCCTTGGCACGAGTATGCTTAAATCTGCTGAATTTGTTGGAATGAAATCTCCTCCCTTTCAGGATACCGTCCACTGATGGACTGCACGGTACAGTGCAGTGATGAAAGGCTGTTTAGATTTCATTCCTTGTTCCCATCTCACGGTTAAGAAGGGAACACTCTCAAACAGTGCTGTGCAAAACAGAATTGCTTGATATGAGAGAATGACAATAAACTCTCCCAGCATGTGTGTGACACATTGCATTACCAGCCAAAGGGTTTCTCTTAGGTTTATAATTTCATGGAGTTTAAGGCACTGAATCCTTTAATATTTCCATTATCTTATTTCCTTAATAATTTTATGCATAATTCTGCAAAACACAAAAGCTATAGAGTGTGTTTCTTAGTGTGAAATTCAATTGTTTCCTGAATTACATTTTACTTCCAAGAGGCCGGGATTTTCAGAGTTCCTGTTTGGTTTCTATTCTACTTCCCTGGCTCTTCTGTAACATGCCAGCAGAAAGCCCCTTCCCCATTTCCCGTGGTACTGTCTGTCACAGTCGTTTGGTGGCCCTCAACTGTGGCTGTCGCAGGCAAGTGGTCAGACTGAACATGCATTTCTTTGGGGATGCTGCCAGACCTTTCTAAGCCCAGCCAGCTCTTTGAAAAGAAGGAAGACAGAATCAGCATTCCCATCTTGACCTCCAGGCAGCCAATGACCCCACCGGCACGCTGCCCGTTCCAGCCACACGTGTGGCTGGAATATCCTCAGCGGAGTGTCTGTGGGCAGCAGCTCAGTGCTCCAGGCCAGTCTGCTCAACAGCTGGAAATCCTGGGGAGATCAAGGGGCACTTTTCTGCTGTTGCCTCAGCGTGCTAAAATAGCTCTACTTCATTTTGTCCCCTTGACTTTTTTTAAATTAACATTTGGCCTTGAGGCTGAAAGTATCAGACACCACAACTGGACCGAGGTGCTCAGGTTCTTAGAAGAACTCACCTTTAGCAAGGCCAAATCTCTCTGTTTTATGCAGCAAACTTCTTCACTTAGGATGGGTGTCTGTATTAGAGTCAACCTCCCTGAACTGGGACTCACTTCTGAAATGACATTATTTCCTAAAATGCTTACGTTTTTCTGAACTAGAACCATTTCAGGCTCTCTGTCTCAAGAATTACTGAAGTCTACTCCTCGACTTAATCCCCTATCCATTTCCAGACTGTATTAACAGTAGAACAAAAGAAAAGAATGAAAAGGCTCTGAGGAAATTCCAGAAATCCTAGCTGGCATTTTAGAACAAGTCACCAGCTCGACATCAAATTCAATTAATGACCACTTTGCCTCCTATTCATACAACTATATTTTTGTCTAATGAAACTCAGAAAAGGATATCTGAGTCTCAGCATCAGCAGACAAAGGTCTGTTTAAATTTCTCCATGTTTGCCAGTACCTGGGGCACAGAATACAGAGAGCTGTTTATTCTTAAATTAAACCACAGCTTAGGAAATATAAAAGAATTAACTCAGCATGATACTAATGCATGCTTCAGAGAATGCAGACTTTGTACCTCTGCCATTCAAATTTGTGAAGGAAGTAGCCCTTACTTCGTTTAGACTTCACTAGAAAGTTTTGTTAATGAAAGTTGAGCTGCTTCCACACAGAGCTGTCTGTGAGCTGAGAGCCTGGTGCAACAGCTGGGTTGCATGTCTTCCTCAGACAAAAGCAACCCTTGGTTTTCATAAGGCCACCAACATAAAGGTAGCACAGATGCACTCCAGCATCCACAGGGTCCCCCAGCAGCAGCTCCCAGGTGCCTTGCAGGTTAGCTACTCCTGTGTCAGCTTTTCGGTGTTACTGAGCGCTGGGGATGCCATGAAATGGAAATCCACAACCCTGAAAGTCCATGCTTTCCATCCACTACTACCTGGAAAATCCAGCTGAATGACAGGGTTCGTCACCAACACAAGCTCACACCACGATGCCGTGCCTGCTGCCAGAGGTTGGTGGAGGGGAGATGGACACATCCCACTCTGTGGGGACTACAGAAACAGAGACATTTCATAGAATCATAGAATCCCAGACTGGTTTGGGTTGGGAGGGACCTTAAAGCTCATCCAGCTCCAACCCCCCTGCCACCAGCAGGGACACCTTCCACTAGACCAGGTTGCTCAAAGCCTCATCCAGCCTGGCCTTCAACACTTCCAGGGAGGAGCAGCCACAGCTTCTCTGGGCAACCTGGGCCAGTGTCTGACCACCCTCACAGTGAAGAACTTCTTCCTAATATCTAATCTAAACCTCCCGTCTTTCAGATAAAAGCCATTTGCCCTCGTTTTGTCATTAACTGCCCTTATGAAAAGTCCCTCCCCAGCTTTCTTGTAGGCCCTTCAGGTACTGGGAGGCCGCTATAAGATCTCCCCAGAGCCTTCTCTTCTCCAGGCTGAACAGCCCCAACTCTTTCAGCCTGTCTTCATAGGAGAGGTGCTCCAGCCCTTGGATCATCATCATTTCTGAGGGAAGAGCAGAGGGTAGGCAGGCCAGGGTACGTAACGAGGCTGAACACAGCGCAGGGCTAAACCTACCACAGACAGTCTCTGCCAGCTCGTCTAGAGCTGCCTATCATGTTTTTCAGAACTCACACCTTACTCAGTGAGCTCAGCATATGTCTAGCTTATAAAATAACTTACCTCACCATGTCGTAACACCTTTATATACCAGTGGGATGAGGCCTATGAGCACTGTTCCTACTGAGGGTGCATCTCCACTGCAGACCTACCTGAGAGGATGAGCACTGAGTGCCAGGCAGTTTCACCCAGGCGAGAGCGCGTAGGCTTCAAAACCCCACTGAGTTACCACGTTCCCCCTGGTGTTCTGTAGGAACACTACTTTTGTGAGCACAACACAAATTACATTATAAATGAATGTTTTACGATTCTGCCTCGAAGAACTATGAGGTAACTTATCTTTGTCAAGGAATAAACGAGGACTGGAGGATGACAATGAAAAATTATCACTATTCAAGCGGTTTCACCCACGTCCTCGCTGCAAAGCAAAAAGGTCACAAGAGCTGAGTGTGCTGTTACAGTTAGGGATAATTTCTGTACTTTCATGTTTTATTGTTTGATAGTTCTGTTTTTGCTGATTATTTCTCAGTGTTGGGGTTTTTTTACAACTATACGTGGGAAAAAAGTTCTCTAATAAAGGCAAAGTCCAGTATTTTGTGAGGGATTTTCTACCTCTGAAGGTTGCCAAAAAATAGAAAACAAAGAGGAAATATGTGGAGGATGAGACGATTCGGCCTAAACATACCATTTAGATAAAAAATGTGATTTTAAAATAAAGAATATGTAATGCCCATGGGAGGATCTTTTTTGTTTTTAAACTAATCCTGGAAATAAAACTCATTGCACATGGACAGTGCTAGTCCAGCACATGCAGCAGTACTGCTTGCTTTCTTGTCAAGCACTGCAGCTCTTAGCAGCAGAGATCAGCTCTGGGGACGACAGGAGAAGTCAGCACGGCTGCTAATTGCTTATGAACAAACATCTGTCATGCCCAGGGCTGAGACACACCACTGACTCATCTACCAAAGGACTGATAGTCACCCAAAAATGTCACCAGCTTTTGAGAGTCATTTGAAAGTCGCTCTGGAATGGGTTCACATTTTAAACCTCTGAGCCCTGCCATCAATAGCACGTAGCACATCCCACTGCCATGGAAACCATTTCTAGGTCACCTTCACGTAACAGTGCAGAGAAAACATCTTATCACCAACTCCACCATTAAAGCACGCTCCTTTACAACGGAGATTGCAGGAACCAACGTAACATTTACTGTAGTTACACAGAATATACCACCAACACAGAGACATACGCTCTCCAGCACAAAGATGGGAACATACAGAGCATGCAGGATATGCTGTTATACTTCTGGTTTTCTAGTGAGAGAAGCAAAATGATTGCTTGATCCTGTGCATCTGTTTTGTAATTCAAGCTGTCTAACAGCTTGGGTTAAACTAATTCTGTAGAGAACATCATTAACACTGGAGAGAACCTACCAAGAGGAAAACACAGCTGGAGCTGCTTTTACATACGTGGCCAGAGCTACATATAAATAAATCTGACAGAAGCAATAATTCGCCTAACAAAAACAGATTTCAGGAGCCACTGAACTGAACAACAATATATTGAGTAGAGACAGAAAAGAGACAGGAAGCACTTCACATCCTGAAATACAGAAATATTTCAGGACATACGAAGTAAGAAATAATTACAGAGCTGATTCTTTTCTGTGCAGGGAACACCAAAGAGCGACCAATGCAGGAGGAAGAAACTGAATTTTTACAGTAACTGTTAGTGAATGCTCTCACCTAATTATTTTAAGTACAGAATCAGGACAAACAGATCTGTGGAGGAAGTGGCTTCAGCAAGATAGCATTTGGAAAGGGAACCTAGGAAGAAGGATAACAATGTTTTCATATTACATTTGTAAATCCAGAAATTTTACTTCTGTGCTGATAATTTTAACAACGAGTTGCTCTCAAGAACCTCAGTTTACACTTGCACTGCAGGACTTCCAGCTTATGTGCAGGGCACAGTCCTCCATTCCAACAGCCACAAATCCTTCAGAAAGACATTAATATTTATACTTATCATTTGTTTGCTTTTTTCAACTCTTGGGTTTGTTGTGGATTTTTTTTCCCCTAATGGAGAAGCAGAATAGTGTATCTAGCAACCACCATTTTGTAACAGGAAATTCTTGAAAATCATGATAGACTGACCTCAACTTATACTATTGTTTCATTGGGGGTACAAGTCATTCCCAAACTCTTGACAGTTAGAGCATGACAGAGATCACAAGCAATTAAAAAGTACAGGAAGAGAGGAAAAAAATATGGCTGAGACTCTGAATTAAAACATATTTAACGATGCTGAGACTATGGAAAAGGAGATTCTGCTGACAAGAACTGTACAAGAAAAAGCTCTCTAGAGTATGTAGGAGGAGAGGGTGAAATTTCCCTGTTTTTTTATCTCTTGTGCGGACAAGGATGTCAGAAAATGTGGAACTAAGACCATGTTGACAAGGTGAAAATGAGAAAAGCTGAAGGACAATTTTTCAAACAAATGAAAAGCCCAAGCTCCTTCAACACTGCCTACAAATGCAGCACTATACTATTACCACTATTATTTTAAAAGTCTAGAATGTGAAGGGTTTCATAATGGGCTAGGATAAAAACCTGCTTGCTCCTTTCTGAGGAATGTTTCTGAAGGCACTTTACTAGAACTTGGATTACTATTGGGAAAAGGCTGTGAAAATTCAGGTAGGAGAATATATGTCAGTATAATTACATAGAAATTTAAATATACATTACTGACTCATAAATTATATGAGAAATAACTAAAGAGCATGCTTATTTGTGCTATAAAACCATCCAGGGTTACAAGATCTAATATTTGAGCAATCCATTTAATTATAAATAATTAAATATCCAATAGGCCATTGAGAGACTGACTCGTGGTCAGAGAGGAACATGGAGGAACACAAAGATGCTGGGTTTTGCACTCAAACTGCAGCACTGTAGTGAGGAACACCCACCAGCACACAGTCGGTCTGAAGAAGCCAGGGGTCGGGGTACTCATCTGGGAAAGGCAGAGCTGGAATTCAGGTTTGTGCTCTGAATCAAGAGGGACTTGAATGACCATCTCTTTCAACCTAGCTGAAGGTCAGTGGGCTCCTGGGCTGCATGAGGCAGAGCACTGCTGGCAGGCTGAGGGAGCGACCCTTCCCCTCCGCTCAGCCCCGCTGGGACACCTGGAGCACTGGGCCCAGTGCTGGGCTCCCAGTACCAGAGCTGGCTCAGAACTGCTGAAGCGAGTTCAGTGCAGGGCCACAAAGACCTTCAAGGGACTGAAGCATCTGACACACAAGGAGTGGCTGAGAGAGATGAGGTTCCTCAGCCTGGAGAAGAGAAGGTTCAGGGGGAACCTTATCAATGTGTATAAATACCTGATGGGGGGAGTAATGAAGGCAGAGCCAGACTCTTCTCAGATACCCACTGACATGGCAAGAGGCAACAGGCACAATCTGAAATACAAGAAATTCCACTTAAACATAATAAGATTTTTTTTTTTTCACTCTGAGGGTGGTCAAACACTGCAACATGTTTCCCAGAGAGGTTGTGGACTCTCCAACCTTAGAGATATTCAAAGCACAACTGGACATGGGAAGAATCTTCTCCAGCTGTTATTTGGTCTCATTTCCCAAATAAGTGACAGGACAAGAAGGAACAGCCTTAAGTTGTGCCAAGGGAGGTTTAGGTTGGATTTTAGGAAAAAATTCTTCACTGAAAGGGTTGTCAAGGGTTGGAACAGGCTGCCCAGGGAGGTGGTGGAGTCCCCATCCCTGGAGGTATTTAAAGGATGTGTAGGTGTGGTGTTTAGGGACATGGTTTAGTGGTGAACTTGGCAATGCTGCGTTTATGGTTGGACTAGATGATCGTAATGGTCTTTCCAACCAAACTATTCTGTGATTCTATGATTCTGCTTTGAGCATGGCAGTCAGACTAGATGACCTCCAGAGGTCCCCTCCAGCCCCAACTTGTCTGTGCTTCTCAGAGCCTCTTACCTATAGAGATGAAGGTCCCTACAGTTGGTGTTTTTCATTACTAACATTATGAACAAGGAGAGTATTAGAGAAAATATACAGCAAGGAAACAAAGTGACAGCAGAACAGCCAGTGACTGTCTCAACATGGGAAATCGGTGTCCCTCACTTACCAGAAAGTATACCCTGGACAAAACACCTGTTTATGTTCACTTCAACTGTTCCACTTCAACTGAACCTCATTTTGTGACGGAAAAATAACAATGGCATGAGGAATCCTAACCTGTTTCATAATTTAGAGGCCTTTAAAATTAAAAGATTTGGCAATACAAAAACCTTGGTTTTCTTTATTCTTTTGCTTATGCAAGAAAACAGCAACTCCAAGCTCACTACTCTTTTTATATTTTTTAAGGAAAAGACAACTGAGAACGAAAAAGTAATAAGACTTTTTAAAGCCATTTCAAATATTACAAGACATTTGACATCACCTTATAAGCAGAAACAGACTTAACAACAAAAATCAGTACAGAAGCCTATATAGTACTGCTACTAAAAATGAAAAGAACTAACTCCAGCAATTTGTATGAAATCTTTGGAAATTCCTTGTTACAGACTTCAGATTCACTTCATTCCAAAAAAGAATAAACTCTGCAAATAGTTTTAAAGCTGCACCTGCTGTTGAATGATAACATTATGGAGACCTGGTCATAACTTCTGCTGAAAATAAACAGCTGGAGATCTTTGAAAGATAATGGAATTGTACTTTAGCCTTTGACTGACTCATAAATTGTCACACTAGGAAATAGGAAATATGTCACATTTTCCTTTCTTTCTTCCCTATTGCTCCTTGTCCAGCCAACGCCACATAAAAATTTCCATACAAATTGTAGCAGGCATGGAAGCAGGAAAGCTGACAAGTAACTTCACAGCCCTACTGCAATCATGTTACAGTGCAAGAGTGCTAAACAGACCCCCAAAAAGGTCTTTGGAAGCATTTTACATGATTTTGAGAAGAAAAAGGAACCATAATAGACAAGTCACTCAGATTCAAGTTTAATTTTTCATAGTAATAAATGGATAAGAACGATTCAGAAAGCATCCTTAGCAATCAGTGTGTTATGTGTATACACACTCCCACCATAATTAAACAGAAGGTAATTTTGCTACTCAGATACCTGGAGCATTGCACGTTCTCATTTGTTCTCTTTAACCACCAATGCCAACGTACATCTGGAGCACTCAGTCACTCACTTGACTCCCCCCTTTCTCAGCTCCAGGTCCTCCAGTATTCACTATTTCCTTTGACCTTAGCTTTTGCATTGGGAGAATAAATGGTTGTGTACCTGGCAGACAGCAGATAAGGGACATTTCCCAACAAACAGCTTCTGCTTGGCCTGATCAAGGGCACCTCCCTGTGCCAGTGCTTTACATCCCCTGCTTGGTTCTAACAACCCTCATCTGTCTTTGTGCTCCAAAGAGCACATGGTATTTATTATGAACCAACCCATCAAACTCCCACCATCTTCACAAGTTACATGGGAAATCAGCTCCTCATGAGTGAAACCTCCCTAATTGCCTTTTACCAGTCCATTCATTTATTTTCCTGAACGAAGTAAACACTGCACATGCAAGAACAAGAGAATATTTCATACCATGTGCAGAAACAGTATTTGAGAAGTATAACAGCAAAAATACTTGTATTTGAAAAGCCAGTGCAAGATAAAGACAGCAGGCAGGTGCCTTTTCTGGGTACACTGGTGGCCCTGACACATCCAACGCTACTAGAACTCTGTCATTGGGTCAGTCACATGCAGCAAGTGTCTTACAGATTTAACAATACTGGAGAGAGGTACCAAGGGAACTGATGCCATTCAGATCCTGAACAGACTTGTTCAAATTAAGAACTATTCTTTATGCTACTCATCCAGAGCACATTTGTACTAAGCATGGATCAAAACTTCTGATGTGGCCTACTCTAAGCACTGCTGGACACGCTGGAAAGACCTGTCCACGCTACAGGGGTGCACAGCACCAGCAAAAAATCCCTGGGGAGCTCCTGCAGAGAGTCTTTTAGGCCACAGTCATCCTCCAAGGCTTCTTTTGGCTGAGGAGAGCTTGTTTATCCCTCTGAATATCTCAGGGGAAAATGGGAAAGAACTCAAGGATTATCAGGATGATCTAACTGGCATCCTCGGTACACAGGGGTTAGTCCCAACCACCTCAAAACAGCAGCGAGGTTGTGAGCACCCATGTGTGTACAGGGGGCAGGGGCTTTGGGGGCATCTCACTTCAGGGGCAGCAGAAAGTTAGGACATCCTAAGAGTTGTCTCAGCCTGAGTGACAGGATATCATTTCTTTGCAGCTTTTAAAAATTTTCTGGCTTGAATAATAGGGAGGGGGAAATCTGATTTCTGTTCAGAAAGTTCCAACAAAACAAAAAGGGGGAAAAAGCAAAGATACCAGATAACAGAGGAGAAAATAATGTAGCCATTTTGATAGACCTGACACTATAAAAATCCAGCCTGGCAAGTGAGTGTGCCCTCCCTAGAATGTGAAATTAGTCCTGCACATGCTAACGCCTGCTAAGCACATCACTATGGAAACTGAGAGCTCGCAGCAGGCCCAGGGAGTCTCAGAAATGGGGAAAATCAGTGCACTGGATGCTGTGGTGAAGAACAATTCCAGCAGAGTGACCTTTAAACAACTTGATGGGTTGTAAGCAAGCAGAAGGGACACGCCGAGCGCAGGAGCCAGCAGCAGTGCTGGGAGTTCCCCAGCAGTTCGGCCCAGCAGTGGCTCTGTGGGATGGGAGGAAGGAGGAGTATTGAGCCAGGTTTAAGGGAAAAGGCAGCTATTTAACAGTAACGCTACGAGATAATTTGGGAGGAGAAATAAAGACTACCCCACACTATGGCAACTACATAGCATATTAAGATAAAAAGAAAACCATTGATGAATTTGGTCAGGACAGCTACACCAATGGCTATTCCTTCCAGAGAGTGACGAGGACCTTGTAAGTGAAGTCCTCAGGCTGGCAGAGGGAAGAGGAGGTGATATATCAGTCCCTTCACACAGCTGGAGGAAGGACAAACCTAGCACGCAGAACAGACCAGGAATTTTCCAGCGAAATACTTTGGCCAGAAAAAAATGCACTTCATTAAATTGAATTTTATTTTGTTGATATAAATGGCATCAAGAGCTCTGCAGAATAACCAACAGTCCAGGGAAATGGTGCTCACCCAGGAGGGGGAAGATTGAATATAATTGAGTAGGGACCTAACTTTGGTCTCCCACATCACCATGAATCCTCTAACCATTGCACTACTGACCTGCTGGGTTCTCTCTTAATCTTTCCTGTTGGAGCTGCTCCACTTTGCATAAATAATTGCATGTTATGCAGAGCAAGGAATTAAACCCAGTTCTCCCATATCTTAAATGAAGGCCCTGACCAGTAGGGCATCCACTTCAACTTTACATACACCTCTTAAATTAAACCAGTTTAAATCAGCTTTCTGAATAAGGTGTTAGTTATCTAAATCAAATCAAACAAATCTGAAATAAGCAATTTACACTCAGTTTTCCCTTCTTGTCCCCAGAACAAGAAAACCTATTCACAGTGCTTTTTGCATTGGTTTCATTACAGCAGTGTAAAATAAGACTTTAAATCGGAACAATGCCAACTGCTAGCACAGAGCAGAGCTAACCTGAAATGAGCTGCTCCTGGTCACAAAACCCGCTCCCAGTCACTGTTGTTTCCTTGTGTCCATTGACACTGCAGGGTAAGGAAGAGTGATTCCCTTTCACCCTGCAGCCTGGGGGCTCTTTTGGGGCAGAGCTGGGAAAGTGGAAGGGGGAGAATGGCAAAAGCTGCGTTGGGGAGGCCTGTCCCTGACCTGCTGTGTGTATGCAGCTCCCTCGTCAGCAGCACAGCTCCCTTCAGAAAATCCAGCCGTGTTAGTTCAGAAAAAACTTGAGCATATTTGACCCACAGAACACTGGCAATGATATTTGCTGGCATGCCTCAATTCTGAAGGGTATTTTATTTGTAATAATCTTCTTAATAACATATCAAAAAGAAATAATTCAAAATGTGAGGAGAAATTTCCTATCTATCAAAAACACACTGTGGAAGAGTGTTGTCCTGGTTTGTAGCTGGAACAGAGCTGGGGTTCGTTCTGCAGACTACACAATGGCTCTGTGAATCTCTAAAAATTACTGGAGACCTCAAGCACACCTTCTGCAAAAAGATGCTTTTTTTTCTCCCATACATTTTTCAATTTTTCTAGTGATTCTTGCTTCAGATACTTAAAATTCTCTTCCCATTGTTTCAAATATTGTAAATACTTTTACCTGTCACTCACTCAGTGCCAGTCTGGTTTACATTTCCTCTTACCTATGGTTTATATGTTATGCTTCAGGGTTAAACCAGAGCAAACATTCAGAAAAATAGCTAGCCATATAGAAATGCAATTTATTTTGATCGTCTTTTCCTTCTCATCAAGAACTAAATACCTATAGAAATACAATAAATGCTACAATCCTTTTAAAAAGCTTCTAACTTTTAATATTTTCCTTTTGCAAATCATAGTAATTTAAATGCAGTCTCCCTGTAAGAACATTCACTATCACCTCATTTAATTTAAAAACACAGTACTTACGATCCAAGAAAGTTGTACATTTTCTTATATGCTAACAGATATTTTTTAAAAAGTAGTAGACAAGCTGTATTTTAAAATCAACCTCAAAGTTTTCACAGGCTTAATGAAAGAGCTACGCTCTTTCGTTTGTGTTTCTAAGCAAAGGAAACACAGTTAGTATTACATTTGTATTACACACTTCTCCAGAGAGAGCTTAAGAAGACCTTGATTTCAAAAGGTGGCCAGTCAGCAGTTCCTGAAAATTAGGGCTGTTAGTAATTTCTCATTTTAGATATGAAACATGGTGACATCAAAGTCAGTATTTCCTTTTGAAAAAAACCTGTTCTGAATTAGTTTTTGAGGAGAAGGGTGCCAGTCTATTAATGTCACTACAAGCATCTCGACGCTGAAGCATTTCACAAGTGATAATTTTTAACTCCAAAAGCAGCAGAAGGGAGTAAACACTCCCCTTTCCTGCTTCACTGAAAATGGCTTTGGAAAAAAGTAGCAACTATGTTTCAGAAGGTGTTGTTGGGGATATAGTTCTGAAATACCCTAAAGGCAAATTCAGAAGTCAATATGGTCAGCCATACAGAGGCTTCAAGAAACAGTTCAGATAGTAAAAATCTTTGGTCACTAAGAAAGCTAGTGGTTAATAATAATAATAATAATAATAATAATAAGTGGATTGGGAAGAGCTTGTATTTCTTCAGTCAAGCAATCTGAATGAAAAACATAACTAAAGATTGAAAAGCAGAACTAAAGATTAGTAAAAAGATCCTTGAGAACTTTTCTATTTCAGTAGTAGGTAAATACTGATATTTTACCTGCTAGCACAATCTGCTCAAACACAGTATTTCTTCTTCACATATTGTCTGTGCTACAATCTCATTGTGTCACTGGGTTTGACACTCCCTCTTCCAGGCTGAACTTCCTTTGCACTTTCTCCAGTTTTTACACCAGGATCTGAAAATGATTTTTATCCTTAATTCCCTTTTTTACCTAGCTCCTTATATATACATAAAGAAAAAACACCTTTAGCCTGAAAACAGTGGCATATGGAGAATTTAAAGGGTTGAAAGGAACTTGCTTGAGACTTACAACATCAGCATCAATGGTTCAAAACTGTAAAAGGGACTGAGCCCTTGTTACAGATTTCAGGCTGAAGAGGCGGGTAATAGACTTACGGTGGGTTTTTTGTCAGAGGTATTGCCAAAGCCAAGGTGTGGGGGAGAATTTATTTTGTTGGCTTTTCAGACAGATGGTAGGATTCCCACTCATATTCTATGCACTTATTTCATCAGTCTGAGACAGTCTGGTGGGTGAAATGTCAAAAGCTGTAAGATTTATACCTATTGCAAAAGTCTAATGCAAAACATACTCCTACAGGGAAAGCCAAGCTACCTGGAGTGAGCAGTGAACGCCAGGAACATCACTTAACAGACACCTCAGCAATCCTCCATTACCTGATTTGATTTTCCTGTAAGAAGCAGTTAGGACACCCTCAATTCTTCACGGCATTCAGGCTGCAGTGCTGGCTAAGCCAATCAACCCTTCTCACGAGGAGACAAAGTGCATGCAGGCTTTAAAATGCCACAGAGAAGGTCCTTCTTTTCCACCTTTTTTTTTCTTAAAGTAAATGGAAAGCTTTGGAATCCTTGTTATCAGTACCACCAGTATCAGCTAACCTGCAGACCAGCTCCCACACCTTCTGCAAAGCCACCTCATTGAGCAACTCTGTCCATGTGCTGGGTGACCCTGGCTGGATGCTCTCTCAATCACCTCCTCAGCTGGACAGGGGAGAGGAAATGTAACAAAAGGCTCGTGGGTGGAGATGAGGACAGAGAGATCATCCACCAGTTACGGGCACAGGCAAAGCAGACTGGACTTGGGGAATTTAGTTTAATTTACCACCAACCAAATCAGAGAAGGGTAATGAGAAATAAAACCAAATGTTAAACCCACCTTCCCCTCACCCCTCCCTTCTTCCTGGGCTTAACTTTGCCTCCAAATTCTCTACTTTCTCCTTCCCCACAGCACAGGGGGACGGGGAATGGAGGTTGGGTCAGCTCATCACACTTTGTTTCTGCTGCTCCTTCCT
>NW_010333739.1:0-16537 GCF_000700745.2 Antrostomus carolinensis
GCTGGGTCCGCCCGCGGGGAGGCTGTTTCCAGGCCTTGTCGGTTCCCAGCTGCTTCAGTTCGCTTTATTTTTTTCCCCCGTCTCTCTCCCCAAAGAGATTTTTTTTCTCTCATAATGACCGGATTCCCCGCTTCTGCTTTAAAACACCCTCAGGCCATACCTTTTCTCGCTGCAGTCCCTTTTCCCGGCTCTGTGTGTTAAGGCTGTAAAATCAATCCCATGAATGGCTTCATTTTCAGATCCTCACAGCAGGGAGCAGACAGTGGGGGTGGCAGTCCCAGCAGTGCGGCGGCAGAGACACCCTCCAGCGAAGACTTCAGGTAAAGACAATCTGCAGAACAGCATAATCGCCTGTAACATCTCAGTTTGAAGTCTTTGCCGTATTGCCGTTAGCTGAAAGTAAGCTGAAGTCCCTTCAAAGCAGAAACCGCCGTGAAAGCATACTGAAGTCCCTTGGGTGCTTTTCTGGAATACCTAGGGAATGGATACAACTACAGAGCTCTAATAATGTATTAAACATGAACTATCATCTTTGAGTTTGAACTGTTTTCTTTGCTAGTAATACTTGATGTTTCTGTATTGACTTAGGTCTTCATCTAAATAACAGATAATTAAAATGCATTAAACAATTTTAAATTGACACCCTAGCTTCCCACAAGCTCTGTAATGGAGCTGTCGCTCTGTATTACAGCTGGGGAAACACAGGAACAAAGAGGGGCAGTGACTTGTTCATAGCTCCCGAGCAGTTCAGCATCAGCTGACACCACAACTCCAGACTTCTGGTCTAGTGGGCAAACCACTGAATATGGGCCAGAAGTCACAGAGTGAGTTAAGATCTCTAAGCCAGAGAGAGATCACAGTGGTCCCCCTTCTAGAAGCAGGTGGTTTTTCACTTGTTCAGAGAAAAACAATAACGTTTTGCTTTTTGCTAATTATTTCTTCTTGGTTTTTAAAGCCTCTCCTTGCTGGACACTAACTTACCAGCTGAAGCAGAGACTGAATTGCGCAGTTTTATCGCTAAGCGTCTTACTAAAGGAGCCCTGTTTGAAGGAATGGGGAATGTGGCGTCAGTGGGGCTGAGGTAAATTTTAAAAATTATTTGTGGATGAGAAACTGTAAGAAACATTGGCAGTACTGCACATCTTGCCATCTGCTGCTGCACTTCGGTTTAATCCTGATCCCTTGTTCTCAGTCTACCACTACTGCTAATGACAGCTTTTCGCAATGGCACTTTCCTCTTTTTCTAAGTAGCTTTGAGAAAAATATTGTAGTAAATAATTTAGTTTGAATTCTTTAAAAATACTATATGTGCTTATTACTATTTCCTTTTAAACTACTCTGGTTGTACCACAGAGGAAAAAAGAGAAGGTCTAAGAGCTCTATATATGACCATAGGAGCCACCAGTGCTAGTGGGTGAAAATTCTTTACAGAAATCATTTATGTCTGCTTTTTGCACTTATTTATTGTGATATATCTGTAACAAAATTATTCTCTTTTTTTTTTTTCTGCATAGCATACCAGAATATAATGTTGGTTGTTATTACTGTCGTTTCCAACAAGAAAATCTTCTAGAAATGCCAACACTGGAATCAGACATCAATGCTCCAGAATATGTAGTTTGTTTCTTGGGTGGCTCAGAGAAGGGTCTGGAACTATATCCTTACCTTTATTTGTGTGGAGAGGGAGATGATGTAAAAATGATGTTCTCATTTTGTCTGTTTCCTACTTGAAATCAGCCGGTTTATGCACACCTTCCAGTAACTGAAAATGTCAGTAGCAGCCACATACTGAAAGGGAAAAATGCAGGTCCTAACTGATGCATCTGATTTTCCTTAAGAAGATACTTTCAGACTTGAGCTCGACAAATACATTCAAAGTCTGAAGATAAACCTTGATTTGGAGGTAAGGCTTAACTTTTTTTCCTGAAGTGGTGAAAATTACTATTTATGCAAATTAGTTACTAAGACAATCTGGAAGATTTGGTCTGTAAGAGACAAAACAGGTGTTTTATGTACCAGTCTGTATCACTGTGAGAGATACCTTGATTCACTGTAGTGACAGTGAATGTCTAAAGTGCCATCACCCACACAAGTCAAAAAGAAAAAAAAAGAGGGAGGGGACTTTTTTGTGCCAGTTATAAATCTCTTAGAGGTTAGTTATGTTCAGAGAGTAGACTGACTACTAAAAGGTAACAGTCTATAGGAAAGTTATCCATGTCCATCTAGATTCTTGTCACTTCTAAATGTTAAGGAAGGATTTTTAGTGTTTTTCTTGTCACAATTTTTCAAATGGAAACAATGTGTTTTAAGTCTGTCTCACCCCATCTGCTGTTGCCTGGTCTTTGCCTGGTAGATGCCATAATATTACACTTCTGTCTACTCTTAAAACGCAAAGCCCTTCATTGCTAATGCTCCACGCGAGTGCCTTTAAATGTCAAACTCATTATCTTAGTTTATTGTGATTTGAAATTAAGAAGGCTCTGACATCCAAATATCTTAGGTTGAATAGATTATTAATAGGCTTCCATTTGTGTAGAAATCTAATTTGTAGTTAAACTTTTAATCTTTCAACTTGTTACAGCAAAAGACCTTGGAGACCTACGTTGACCCCTACTTGAGAAGCTGGTTTGAGAATGCCATATGCCCTATTCAGAGAGTAGTACAGCTCTTCCAGGAGAAACTCGCCTTTTTGTTACATGCTGTAAGTGTATTTGAAACTGGATAACTTAAAAAGGCTCAGAAGGAATTTCAGTGACTCCAACATGTTTAAAATGTTCCTTGCATTTGCTTTCCCAGCCAGGACTAAATGAGGAACAAGTTTTTTTTTATTTTATTTTTTTTTTAAATTCAGGGCATGTACTTTTTTCCCTGCTTTATTGCTAAGTGCATAGTAATTTCTTCTGGCAATTTTCATAGTTAACTCATTTTAAATTACATAGTAGTATCCAAGTAGTTGAAATTAGAATGGGAAAATTACAAACAGCATGAGAAAACTGTCCCTGCTATAATTCCTCTGAGCCAAAAGGGATATCATATTGCGTATGTGCCTCATGTAATTCACTAGAAACAGAAAATAAATTAACCCTAGCTCTAGCCCCCAAGTTTGAGGAGGCTTTGGATGGAATAGCTAATAGAGTATAACTGCTGTATTTCTTCTGAACGCAAAACCAGCTGCAATGACTGTAATATGGAGTATTCCTTTAGCCTCTACTCTTTCTCTGAAAAGAACCATTTTTAAAGTACCACATCATGTACTTATTGGTAGTAACTGCAATATAGCAATAGAAGTAATATCCAAGTTGCATCTAACTTTTTTCTTTTCTTTTTTTGTTTGTTTGTTGTAAGGCTTTGAGTTATACTCCTGTGGAAGTAAAAAACGCAGATGAAAGAACAGAAAAAGATATTAGCAGGTAAAGATACTTTGGGACCAAGGAACCTGTGAGTAACTTGGCTGTTGTGTATGACACCTCCTGTTCTTGCTGTTCCAGAACTGTAAAGAAGCAAGCAGTTCACAAAAGCTTTTTCTGTCAGGTTTCTGGCGGCTGCCAGCCTCCAAGGACTGGTTCAGGAAGGCACAATGACCTCCTTGTGTATTGCCATGACTGAGGAACAGCACAAGTCAATGATAATAGACTGTAGTGGACCTCAGCCTCAGTTGCATAATGCAGGTGAGATTACAGCTGTGAATACCTTGTCATGTTACCCACTTGTCTCCCTCAGCTGCTGAGAGTTGTGGACATTAGAGGTAGTTGAGGATATTCAGAAGCTTATAGGTTCATGCCCAGAAAGTTGGGATTCTGGCTGGAAACTAGAACACCTGTTTTCCTATGAGGTAGCAGAGCAGATTGTTTTACCAGATACACTGGAACTCTGGTTTGAAAATGGTTGATAAGAAAATCCACAGTGCGTTTAGTTTGCAGACCGTGAAACTATGACTTGTACACTTCAGGGAAGTTGCAAAACTTTCTTTTCCTGTTGTATTTTTGACAAATGTTGTGAAAAGGGATTCAACAATCAGAACAGAATTTCATGTAATCACTATAGTTGCGTTTGCTTTTCTTTGCCACATGTATTTTTTTCCTTAAAACTTATTTCCTGGACCAGATATACTATTACCAGTTGTTATGAGAGAGTGATTAGACCAGGTGAATGCAGCTACATATTTATGCTGAGCTCATTTAATTTTTCTCATCTCTTCTCTGTTCCTGAACACATATGTAACAGGAAGCAACCGATTCTGTGAGGACTGGATGCATGCTTTTTTGAATGGTGCTGAAGGTGGAAATCCGTTTCTCTTCCGGCAAATTTTAGAAAACTTTAAGTTGAAGGTACCTGTTCATATATGTTAAAGACTTGGTGAAGACATCAGGGTTACTGGGGGAACAAATACTCTTTTTGCAGCAAAGAAAAGTTTTAGGTTACTTCTGAGGTCTATACACCGTTAACTGATGAAGTCAAATTAAGTCAAACTCGGAAGTTTAGTTTGACGACTGGCTTACTGTAGTTGACAGGGCCAGAATGTGAAAGTTTCTTCAGTGAGTACTCAAAAGGCATTTTCTCATATTTAAAATAAAACACACTTTTTTTTGTCTTTAAATACTATTAATTTGAGCTGTGCACACACAATACCTTGTAACTGAGTAACATGTATTCAGTAGTTGACACTTTGTAGGCGATCAATCATAGTAGAAGAGGAAGACTCTTGCTACTTTGGGCATAGTCAAGGTGCATCCACACCATTTGCATCATCACAGTAACAGTGGTAATATGCATCACAGACATCAATATGCATCAATGCTCACATCACTCTTGAGTAGTAATATCAAACCTATTGGAAATACTTTTGCTTCTCCTGCTATTCTTCCTTCACTTTTCCACACCAGATTATGATTTCTTTCTATGTAGAAGGATAAGAAAATGCTCTGTTTCTCTTTTCCCAGGCTATACAAGACATTAACAACCTGAAGAGGTTTATCCGCCAGGCTGAAATGAACCACTACGCCTTGTTCAAGTGTTACATGTTTCTAAAGAACTGTGGCAGCGGAGACATCCTTTTGAAGATTGTTAAAGTAGAACATGCAGAAATGCCAGAAGCCAGAAATGTAGTGACTGTCCTTGAGGAATTCATGAGAGAAACATCAGTGGCTTAAAATTATCTTAATTATTCTGTGTTCATTTGAGGGCATTGTATAAATCATTAATTTCTTCTATGCAGCTTAGTTTCACTATTGCAGGATTTTAAATTTATATTTAAAAGTATTACTTAAGTTAAACCTAAGTTGCAGTTTCATCTGCCTTTTTTTTAGAGAAAGCAGTATGAGCTTTTTATTAATGTATAAATATCAGCTCATACAAACTCCTGCACAATTTTCAGTGCTTACCAGATTCTCCAAATAACTTGCTCCTTTTCTGAGGAAATCACAACATTTGGTTTTTATATTCATTGCTCAAAAAAAAAACCAAACCCCAAAACCCCAAGTCCCTTACCTGTGTTGTAAGCATTTCAGTATTTTAAGTATTTTAAATATCTTTAAAATGATCATGTCTAATCATTAAGATCTCGTTACCTTTGTTTTAGTATCTAAAGAAGCACAAACATCTGGATAAATCATAGTAAATGAATTAATAATATTTGTTTATATAAGAGAACATCGCTAACAAATCTCTAGCTAGTTTCCACTTTCTGCTTTCAAAGTGGCAGTTTGTTCTTTCGGTACTAGATAAGCAACCTGTTAGTTGGTTTGAAACAGAACTGCCTCAGACTGAACAGAGTTTTAGGGATCAGTTTGTATGTGTACGCATACATACACCAGGCAGACATGTTACACTCCCAGGCTCTTTGATGAATTCCACTCTTCATTAGTTTGTGTTGTGATCAAGACTTTCTTTGTAGGTTCTTAGAACCCATTTTGCATAACTGTAAATAATCACAGTGTTCAAGTGTGGAGAACTAAATGTGAAAATTTTACAGATTAAATATTAACTTTAATAGAATCTTCCTCAGAATTTAAGTAAACTAAGCTCCCAAGTTAACTATTCAGACTTTAAAACATTTCATTGCATTTCAGAAATGAATTCTTACCTACATCATAGGACATTTAGGCAGCAGAATATTTGAAGAAAATCTTTGGCTACACCTGGAGTCAAAACTCACAAGGCCTCATGAGCGACCACATAAATGAGGACTAGTTCTGCAACCCTGATACAAGCAAAACTCCCTGTTGTTTTCCTTTGCAGCAGTGGGTGGTTGAATGCCCAGCTCTCTGCATTTGAACAACTCTCCCTGAAACAGCAGCAGTCTTACTAATGCAGTTAGGTTTGTTCTGCCAGTGCTATATACTGTGAGGATAAAATTTCCACGCTTTCCTGTGACACCACTGTGTTGAACCTGTAACGAGGTTTACAATAAAACACATTCAAATCCTTAATAGTGTGCCTACATTAAATTACAAATTCATGTTGTCCTGGATGTGTCCTGTTTAAACCTCTTTATTCACACAATGCAAAGGAGCTGCTAGCTCTGCAAGTGTCATTGACAGCTGAGGCGACACAGAACATACGTGGGCAGGTCAGGGAAGAGCTCAGGGTAGCTGTGATCCGGTAGGATCTGTAAGAAATCATTGCACTAGTCCTGTCCTGTTCCTTGTGCCTGCAGCTGGGTGGAGAGCTGGCCCAGAGCCCCCTGCCTGCAGCTGTTCTATGTGCTGGCCTTAATATTTACAAGGAGTCAGTCAGTGCCAGGCACAGCAACGCTGGTGGTGATGAACTTGAGATACAACCACAACTGCTTTGCCCGGTCTTCATCCCTGGCAGTTTTCATGAATAAACTGGCTGTAGTCCTGGACAACCTGCGTTACTGGCTGGAGCAGAAGGTTGGACTAGAGACCTTCTGTGGTCCCTTATAACCTGAATTATCCTGTTGTCCTGTAACCTTTACTATACTCATTGAAATAAGATTTTTGTTTTGTTTGCTAGGTAAGTTATCATAAATCAGTCTTCAAAATCCAATAACCTTAACTGCTAAACTTTGCTTAGTCATTGGGGGTTTCTCCTCTTCAAGGTAACGCACTGTTCAGTATCAGTTCCACTGGATTTGTACTGTTACATGTGGACAGCTTTTTCTCTTGCATGTGCATTTGGCCGGCACTGAAGGTGGCTGGCATTGGGAAAACATAACTTCTTACTTTCTGCAGCCTTTGTTTTAACATCATCTTGCTTCTGCCAGTGTTGCAGTGACTTGGCCATTCAGTTGCGTAACTACTAAACTCAAGGTGCTCACAAGTACACACACACACATAGAAATACACCATGGTGGTTCATGAATTTACAGGTTTTACTGGCATCTTTCCATTATAAATTCTATTTTAAAAAACAAAACTAAAGGAGATTAAATGGAAGCATAATAAATAATACAGAAGCAGCTGCTTTAGCTGCATGAATGCCTGGAGAGTATTACACAATTTCCTCCAGCAATCAGCTATTCAAAGCTCAGGATGAAGCACACAAAAGGTCAGGAGATGCTGAGATGTGCACTTAATTTGCAAACCTGGAAGATTTTTACTACAGTTTTAAGGGTCTGTTTTAAAACTCTTTGGGGGGGAAAAAAAACCCCAAACAAAACAAAACAAACCAACAAACAAAACCCCTCAAAACCCCCAAACCAACCAAACACAAAATCCCCCAGGCCTATGTTAAGAATGCAAGTTTAGATTTAACTGCTACAGACCTCTTCCAATTTGAACGACGAGGGTCTGGTTTGGTTTTTTGGGCTTCCCCCCCCCACTCTTTACCCCCGAGAGAAGCAGCACATAAACCAATTAGTATTTCTCTTTCCAACACTTACGAGCAATGCTTACTATACAGAATATAATTGGAGTTATGGAAATAAAATGATAATAAGTTTTATGAGTTTGTGTGATCAAGGCTGCCAGCTCTTGGCTCCTTCTCTGCGACAGATCTGCTGGAATTGGCAGCATTTCTGTCCTTTGCTTTGCCTTTCTAAAATTATTTTAGCCATTAAGAAAAACGTATGGTGCTAGCAGACACTAACACTTCCTGTATTGACTAACAAAAACCAACCAACCCCACCATAACTTCTTGCTGAAAGTCCTCTGCTGATGAATAAAGAACTTCAAGGGTCTGGGAAAGCTCAGTTAAGTGCAGAAAACTAACAGCAAGAGCTGAGTCCTGCATACGGTAGCAGTGACCTGCCTCCCCTTAGGAGTGACAACTCTGGCAGGAACTGCTGCTAGTTACATCTTCATTTCTCTAAGTTACACTTTAACCCAGTGTTTCCCAAAAAAACCCATAAAATATTTTTCAAAATAAGCCTCTCCCTTCTGCATTGGTGGAGGGATTTTTATTTTAGTTACCCCAAAATAACTAAATCAGTTGGAGGTTTGCTGCAGAACTTCCTGGATATGTTGTTCCCACTATTGATTCAAGAGGTGAGAATGTGTTGGCTCTGAGATTTTAAGACGTTCAGTAGAGACTGACGTTCAAGGAGAACAACCCTCCACCCCAATAAAAAAAACTGAACAGTCTAATGTACTTGCCCTGTGGTTCTGAGGTCACTACTGCACTACAGTGTCAGTTGTCAAATGTGGGACAAGACCTGAATTCCAATACAAGTCCTGAGCCAGTTCTGCATCCTTGTTGCATCTCATGGAGAAATAAAGCAGTATTTCACTCTCCCCTTTATCTTTTAGCCAGACACTTTTAGAGACATATAAATGAGTTATGAATGTCACTATTCAAAGATTACATTGCAAAGCCAATTGCTCTTTTGTTAAATACTGTTAACTGTAGACAAACTTACAAAACTATCTTTGAAAGTTTTTTCTTGATTGGTTTTTGGCATGTGATGTAGAACAGCTCAACTTTATTTGGAAAAAAACAAAAAAACCCAGAAAAACAAAAAAATCACCACCAAAAAAAAAATTTAATGGATTCTGAGCTCAAATAATATTGTTACAACAAAAATATACAGAATGTACACAATACAAAAATATTTGGAAACGTACCATAGCATCTTACCTTTCAAATATCTTTTTTCTTTTTTACTAGCCCTTAATGGGAAAGTATCATTTGTTCAGTATTTTAAGGCAGAAAATTACATTGTTTAGTGCTTTGTGTTTAACACTTGGATGTGTTATTAGCATTAGTAGTATAAGCAAAAGGAAAGCTGCATAAATCTAGCTCTATTTGCAAACTAAACAGACACTGTGGGGGAGTTGGGAACAGTCAGTGACTAACATATCTATTAAGCTTACTAGAAATTAAGGTACTTTTGCTACTTAAATCAGGCCTAGGGAATATTTTGTGCTCTGTGTTGTAAAGTACCTTGAAATGTAAGTTTTCTGTACTACTACTGGCATTTCAGAAATACCTCATTAGAAAGCTTTTTCCCCAACTAAAAGACAATGATTAATGGTGATATTAAATATACATTTACCTTTAAACAAGTTTGGTTTCTGTCTTATGTGTGATTCTTTCTTTACAGAGCTGCAAAATGCACTGTTTTCCTTTACAACCAGCTCTCAGCATCAGTGATTGCAGAAGGAATTTTTGAGTCTTATCACAGAGCACTGTAGAGCAGCCACTACTATAAAAGAAACAAAACAGCAGCAATATTCAAAGAGACTAAAACCCCAGAGGTGCTGGCCTTTGTACTCTAGATCCCAGTTTGCCTCCAGAGGTTGCTGGTGTTGAACTGCATCCATATTCTCCAGTTCCATTTTGTGTAAAGCCGGTGGATGGGATTTCCAAAGTAATTAAGCTGAGCTTGAATCTATGTAAACAGATGGGCTTTGAGCTCTTTACTCACTGAAGTTATGTAGGAAAGTCCTATCCACGAACCTGTGAGACTAAACATTGGCACAAACAGCAGCTGTCCCATGAGGTCAGCAGATAGCTGTTATTTTAGTACCAGCTCTAAATGTGTCAGATTCCCTCCTTCATACCCCAGTTCAAATTAATCTAATCTGATTTAAAACATATGGGCAGTACAATCCATCAGAGGGAGCAAGGTCTTGGTACACAGAATTCCTGAGCTTTATTTCTAGTCCAGCCACCTCAGACAACAATAATTTTTCTAGCTTATTCCTTCCCCACTGATAAAATACTTCCTACTGCTAAAGGAGCAAGTAGTAAAGAATTACAATAATTCCACAGAAGTGCTAAGATTCCTCATCAACTGATGGGGAAATAGTGACATGAGATGATGTCTTGAGAACTCAGCAAAAGTAAATGCATCAGCATTTTTACGACTCCTCTACACATCACTCAGATTGGTTCTGGTAACCTCCTCTCCCATCACTCCATTAAGACCCTCTCCCTCCTCCTTCCTATATTATTACCAATATATGAAAAACTAATCTCTACCTGTCTCCAAGCACCTAAGAATAAAAGGTACAATTTGCAAGCCCTGTGAACTTTGATCTACCTGGTTCTCTTTCTCCTTCTTCCTCCCCACAGCTGTCTGAGCCCCTTCTCCTGTCTCTCCTCTGGGATGAGGGATCAATGGGAGGCTCCCAGCCTGTCCCCATCTTTGCTGTCACTGTGCTGCCAGCAGCTGTCCCTGGAAAAGCTCTACAACCAGCACCCCAGGTTCTCCCAGGCTGCTTTACTACTCCCTGCACCCATCCTCACTGGACCAGTGCTGCAATATACTTACTAAATGGGAAGTCCAGCAGAGAAATGGCTCTTTTTTTTTCCTCAGGTGTTGTGTCCTCACTCAAGGACACAAGCATAAAATAATTTCCTCTTCCACTGCTGAAATCTGTACATTGGTAACAGCCCTTGCCTTTTGCTCTAGCACTGCACGTCTGTAAGGTTCAATAGATTCACATTTTATCTGACTGATGTAAAATCCTGTCAGCAGCTGAAATAGAACCAAAACAATCACCAAAACTAGTCCCCTCTGTGGGCAGCTCCTTCAGGAACATGCTGCTGATTGCGACAACTTGGAACCACAAATGAGCAGGATGGAAAACATTAACATCTCCGATGCAAGCCAGAAGCTTCAAGGACATCTGGAGGTAAAAGAAAAGCCTGTTTGCTATTAGCTCTCTGGTGCTGCAGCACTGTGGCACTCCTGGGAGCACTAGAAAACAATATAACTGGTTTTCCTAATACTCTGTGAAAACATAACAAGTTTTCACAGTATAATTTTAGTGATTAAAAAAAATAATTATAAAAGCTTAAGCACTTTGTGCTGTTCCTGACTCCATGAGCTGACAGATTCCTCAGCAAACAGGCTGTGTGTACAACCTGTTCTATGTATGGGGAGAGATCTCAGCTGTGATAAGCACGAACATGAGAAGTTTCATTTCTTCACCCACAATAAATCTAGTACTGCTTTAAAGTCTGGCCTTTCTGATCCCCACAGTTGCTTGCAGACTTGCTCAGACAGGACATCGGAACACAGAACAGAAGTCAGAAAGATGAACAACAGTTTAAAAGTACAAGTCATGAGCTCAACTTCAGAGCCATTTTCGACCAGTTCATGTAAACTATGTTAATCTACAGATAAAGGACCAAAGAAGGGCACCTGCTTCAACTCCCTCCTATTCCAGAGCAGAGGCAAAAATATGTTGGCCAGGGTTGGGCTGGTGAAGAAACAGGTGGCCCTTGAACTTGTAGCTTCCTGCTTCACCCC
Organism: Antrostomus carolinensis; assembly: GCF_000700745.2. Taxonomy (NCBI): domain Eukaryota; kingdom Metazoa; phylum Chordata; class Aves; order Caprimulgiformes; family Caprimulgidae; genus Antrostomus; species Antrostomus carolinensis. The sequence continues at coordinate 11,660 of NW_010333739.1, forward strand.
AGAGTACATCACTGGCAGGCAGAGAAACTTTTCCTGGGGAGAAACTGATGGGTATTGAGTAGCTTTCAGTTGAGAAACCAAAAATAAAAGTCAACTGGTGCATAGTGTACTCCGGTAAATTATAGGCAAAATAATCTGGATTTTGAAATTTTCTAACAGAATTTTCAAAGTTTTCCTAAAACTGCCCGGCAAACTCCCAATTCTGCTCACCTCTGTTTTAAAGGCATCTGTAATCAGAAAGGCTTAGCAATAGGTGAGGAAAGGAATGTCCTCCTTGCGTGTTAACCATGCTTCTGTTCATATTCTCCTAGCTCCTCGCTCTCCTGCTTGCTTGCTGCTCCCCACGGTGATGATCTCCAATGCTATGAAACTTACTGGCCAGCTCCTGACCTGGAATGATGCATGCAAACCCTCATGACTGCTACGATCTGGACCCAAACCCTTAAGATAAAATGGCACGGGGAACCAATCCCCTCCTCTAAAATGAACAGAGCTCTGGCCCTTATCCCTCCCTCTTGTTCCTTGATCTGAAGGCCCATGAGCAATGTACCAGCCATGCAGAACAACAAAGATGCAGTTGCCCTCAGAGATCCCATTCCTGTGCACAAAGGTGGCAAAAACAGTTTCTTTTGCAGGTAAGGCTTATTCCAGGCTGTAGAAACACTTATTTTCTCCACCTACCCTTTCCCTGAGGCAACAGGAGTTTTACTAGTGCATAGGGGAGCAGAACTTCACCCTTCCAGAGAGATTTTTCCTGTAAGAGGCAAAGACAGGGGCAGCTGATAAGCTCTAGAAAGACAGCCTCCTACTAATTTTGGGGTATCATCTGATAGCATCAATTACACAGCTGAGAGAATAAAGTCCACACTACAGAGACATTTTGCTACAGAGCAAACACAACTGCTACAGTGCCTGTGAGATGTGCTGTGGAAGGCTCTGGTGGCTGGTGCCTGGGCACCAGTATGCAAACAGGAAAAGGGAAGAAAGGAGCTAGTCTGGAGAGACTCCCTATGGCTGCTTCATCCAGGCCATCCAACTAGGTGGGTAAAGGGGAGAGGAAAGGAGGGCATCCACAGTCCTGGACTGTAGTTTGGCAGCTCTCTAAAGTGAGAAGCAAAATAACATAAGCACCTTACGGAGAAGTGTACCTATAAGTACTGCTTGTGCTACAGATGTTCCAGTCTGGTCCCCAGGTCTGTGCAGGCAGCTGTATGGACTGTGCTACAGATCAGTTACAGACTGCTAAAACCTGGGGTTGACCAACGTTAAAGAAAAAGGCATCATTGCAACTAACCGTTGCTCGGAGCCCCTGAACTTCCACTGCCTCAGGAAGAGGCATCCTCTAAATTTAGCAGTCACTTTTAAACCAGTTTTATCAGTTTCACAATGATCACTGTAACACCCCTTTCCACTTCAGTAGGAAACCAGTGCTACATACAACCTGATTTAACTCCACTGACTTCAGTGGACAGATTTGGCCCCAGATGGACTATATGGCTGTAAAGACTAGATAGTACCCACCTTGGGCTGCTATAGGTGATCCTGGTCCCACTTTTCTAGTAAGAACCTGCTGGAAGAGTTGAGATCCTTGCTAGGAGCTAGGTGTCAGATAAACGTGGCCATAAACAAAGTGAGAAGAAAACAGCACCTGATTGTCAGCTGATAAAAACACAATTGAACATTTGCTCTCCTTTTCTCCATCCCTCAGAAAAGAAGCCCCAGTTACACCCTCTAGACACAGTAGGCTGGGGGAAAAAAAGAAAAAAATCAAGTGAAACATGCACAGTAAAAGTCACCTCTGGCTGGATGTCCATAATACACTAAGAGTTCCCACGGTTTATAGTGCAATTTCATTTGACCTGTAGTTGAAGACCAGTCTCCATCACTTTGGGTGATCAAGTTCTGCTGATTCCTTTGAAAGGTGCGTAAGACAGGTTTCACCATAGGCTTTAAAATATCTTAGGAACCATTCAAGTAATTAGACAGTGGCACTGCTATGGCTGAACAGTCAGATGTGCTCGTAGAAACCAAGCCCAAGCTGCCTTGTGAGTACCATACAAGTCTCTAGTAAATGTCTGCTCTTTTTCCCTTTTAGTGTTCAGTAACATTGAGGAGATTCATTCAACAACTGGCCATAATTCCAGTACTGACCTGGAAAATACAAATACCTCATACAAAACACTGATGTGTGCTAACAAACCAAGTGGTAAGTGCTCAGGGGAGCCCTGGCCGTGGAGAAACTGCAGGGTCCAGGCCAGCCAGTATTACAGTACCTGCTAGATTTGTGAACCCACTGATCAGCCCATTCTTTTGTGAGATCTTTAAGCATCTCCTCCAGCACACACTTGTGTTCAAAAGAATCATCCTCCCCTAAGTTAAATGTAAAAATAGATCCTCCATCTTCATTCATTTAACACAGCTGACAGACGATTTCCGCTCTCAAGTTTTCTGTCCCATGTTTTCACGGAGGGGGAGGTAGCTTTAGATCCAACAGGCTGTAGGCAAAAATGTTCCAGAAGATGGCAAACAAGACAAAAATTACATAAATAGAAAGGAAGATCCACCATAAAGTCTGATCTTGGAGTCTCTGCTCATAGTTCCTCAGGATGATGACACCGAGGGTGATTCCAACCATCACCCCTCCCAGGTGAGCCATGAAACTGGGGTGTGGGCACGGTGGGTAAGCAGAGGGGTGGAATCGCAACCATACGGCTCTTCCAAATTCAAAGCTCACTGGAACAAAGAAGGAAAAATAAATTAATTGTCTAGGTCTGTCCCTCCTTAAGTCCATCTTGCAGGCAGTGCTACATCCCTGAAGAGATGGAGAGGGAGAAACTGCCTTGTACAGTGAGCACAGGGAAGGTGGGAAGCCACGGCTATGTAAGTGTTGCCAGTGGCTGGTAAGGGGTCTGGGTTCATGGGAGTGTAGACAGGTGGGGGAATATTTGCCTTCCAGGAAAAAAAAAAAAGAAAAAAGAAAAAGACTTAAAAGACAATTGTCTGTGCTGAATTCACAGCCTAGTTTCCCTTATTCTGCCACCCTAAAGATATGGCTGGAAGATAATTCATTAATGTGTGTATAATGCTGTTGCCATCCCAGAGAAGAAGTGCTCTAGGAAACCTAAGTATTATCATTATGAAAGCATTGCTTGTTCGTGAATTCAAAGATAAGATGTTTAAGTCCCAGGTCTTCGCAAATGCTGTACGCTACAGATGCTGGCTAACAACAAATCCTCATTTACAAATGCTTGTGTTGAAAGCCAAAATCTGCATTTGAGAGTCAGTGGTTTCTGCTGCCAGAAGGTCCAGCTGCAAGTTCCTACCAAAACTGCTGCAAAGTTAAAACTCTCTGAATCAGTATGAACTGTTATGACAAGGACAAACAAGATAGGATTGCGTGTGTGCCAAGTATTGCACAATACTTACTACAGATCAAGGCAACAGCCATGCGCAGCAGTTTGAATTGGCACTTCATTCCTGACCAGTTCTGGAAAAAGAGACAAGGAAAACAAAGTGATGCTGCCTGCACACCTGGAGAGATTTTACATTCAGATCTGCACTGGAAGAGCATGAGGGACAACCATCCCTTGAAACAAACACCTTTCACTGCCTTTGCCACCTGGCTGTGAACTCTCCACTCACCACACCAAACACAGTTCTGTCAATCCCAGAGAACATAAACGATATATTACAGACATGTCCAAGTTATGGACAGTCCACAAGTTCTTTGCCTGGCAGTCTTACTGACTTTCCTTGCCTGAGATCCAGCTGGTATGGCATGGTCCTTGGCTGGCCTTGCCATTCTCTGTTCTTCAGATGGACTAATTTTTAACATGGTAGTATGAGGTTTCACCTTAAATTCCAACTTCTGAAAATATTTGAATTTACCTACCCTGCAAAACCCTGTTGTATTAGGTCACATCAAATAAAGTTATGTTAAGCAGTACCTAACATCCAACACAAGGATCATTCTGGTTAACCTCACACAGCTCATTATGATCCACTTGGAAGCCCAACACTGTCACCTGTCAGGCAACTTCTCAGTGCATTCAAGCCCTTCTGCACTTTTCCAGTGCTACTGACTATACCTCAGGCTTCCTGAAATTCTGCAACTCAGATCTTCTGCAGAGCACACACAAAAAATCAAGACCTTGGCTAAAACATACCAAGGAATCTGCCATAAGAAAGCCTGGATTTGGCCTCCTCTGTCTTCAGGCTTGGTCATTAATCAATATAGAGGAATAACAATCTCTAAATGATTGTTATTCAGAAATCCTGGGAGAAATGTTTATATTTCTCCTTTTCCACTTGCACAAAATTTCCAAGTAGAAAAAGAGATCATGTTCTGGGGAACTAAAATGTATGACAACACTATTAATATTATTAAGTGACTAAACAAAATTTTGCCTGTTGAAAGCAGTATAAGATACCAGGCTAGACAGGTTTCTTGTGACAAACTCCCTGTTCATCACAATGAAGGAATAATAATAATAATAATAATAATTAAAAAAAGCTTGTAAACTCTTCAGTCTAACTTTAATGGCACCCAGTGACTTTTCAGCCTGCTGAAGAAATATTTTGCAATACATGTTACATACATTCAAGTTTTATGGGGGATCTGTCTGTAAATCACTTCTGTGACTGCAAAATGCAATCTCTACAAAATAAGTAACTAATTTTCTCTCTCCACAGAGACACCTAACCCAGTCAGAAGGCTCTGAAATCATGCTGATTAATACTGTGCTGCTTCCTTCAGTTTTAATTTCTATGTAGATGTTTTGAATTCCTCCCCTCACTCTTTTCCTTAGGGTGACATGCTTTATTGCTTCCCCCTGTTGGTTATTTCATGTATTTAATTCCAAGAATTATTTTTACAAG